>NW_028318216.1:301458-602916 GCF_062004578.1 Staurois parvus
TCACAAATGCCCTTGTGAACTGTACAAATTCCCTCTTGATTTTGGATGAAATCTAATTCTGCGGTTAATGACCCTTTTATTTTCCTATCTGGTGCGATGGCAGGTTAGCATTCCTACAGGGCTCTTCCAAGTAATTCTGCTTAGTGCTGACCTTTAGGCTCCTCTTTGAAAATTTGGAAATTCACAAGGCTGCAAGCTGTGTGCTATGATGAATCACACGCTGTCAAATAAAAGGGCATCGTGAAAGCACAAGCCAGCCGCTAATGTAGCAGAGGCAAGTGTGATTTCTACAAATAACTGAAATTAAAAGCCACTTCATGATGATGATATACCCAATAAACATCGCTCAGGGGAACAGACAACAATTATCCAGAGTGTCTTTTAATACATGGAAACTGGGTGCGACAGATTAAGTCCGCCATCATTCCCAATGATCTACTTTTACTATGTAAGAACTTTTGGTTGGACAGATTTTAAACTTAGGTATTGCAAAAAAAGGTGAAATAGTTTCCATTTTTCTCAAATTACTCCATAAATTCGTAGCAGTGGGCATGTTAGGGGGAGCCAAGATAAGCCCCGCTGTAAAAGGAAGCCTTGAAATGATTGTGTGGTTGGGGTCTGGTGAACAGTACGGAATGTACAAGTACTCATTTTAGGAAAATTACTGGACCACCAAAATATGAAATACATTTTTTTCCTGACCTTTGGGACCTGTTTTCTTAAGGTTAAGCCCTCATGCACACTTGACATTTTTACAGCTGTTTTTGGCGTTTGACCTTTTTTTCTACAGTCAGTAAACTCCCCAGCATGTTATCCTATGTCTCCATGCACACATAGGCTGTAATCAACATTTTTTGGCTGGGACGTTTTTTGGCAGGAAAAAAAACAGAACTAGTGGGTTTCTAGAGGAGTTTTTTAGCTGTAAAAATGCTCTAACGCAGAAAAATTTGGCAAAATGCAGTAAAATGCCGCAAACCGACATCTTTGGATTTTTTTTGACCCAAAAAAATAATTTTTTTTGTTAAAAAAATGCTAAAAAACGCAAACGCGGGGAAACGCCGCTAATTGCAGCTAAACTCCACTAAACGCTAATGCAAAAATGATTAAAAACAGTTGAAAAACTCACGTTTTTAACGTGACTTTACACAGCTAACGTTACCAGTGTTTTCAAAATGCCAAGTGTGCATGAGGGCTCATGGTAGCTTGCTTGAGACTATTCATGGCACTGGTGGTTTCCCTTTATCAGAGGATGTAGTACAGCTGCTAGTCTTGTTCAGGGCACTGTAGGGGGCCCCATGAAATGCCCCTGGTATCTTTTTTATAGGCTTTTTTGAGTGTGGGCAAGGACCAGGGGCCCCATGATCCCCTATTGCCCGGGGGCCCCATGAGTTGTCAGTCCGCCCCTGATCTTGTCCTTATATGCTGATAAATTCCAAAAGGCCACAAGTAATACTATCCAAACTATGGTGAAAAGCTACTGTAGTAGCAATTTTGGCAAACCAGAGAACTCCGGACACGGACTTGAGGAAAACAAATGATTTATTAAAAACAACGCTGTGTTGACTCAACAGACGGCTTATGCTCTCATCTGCTAAGTGAGTTATAGAAAACATCTTACAAGCGTATATGCCAATGATTACATCAGGAGGCATACATTTCTTCTTTCACTTTCTATTACTTTCAACAGGCTTTCTAAACTCTGCAGAATAACCTTGGGCAGCAGCTGCAGATAAGAATCCCAGCTATGAGCTGGTACAACATAATACTCACAGGAAATAATTATCTGCAAGCAGATAATGTTAGAAATGTTACAGTTTAAAGGGGAACTCTACAATATCTGGGTGCTACCACACTTCTAGGCATACAGGGGTTGATTTACTAAAATTGGAGAGTGCAAAATCTGGTGCAGCTCTGTATAGAAACCAATCAGCTTCCAGGTTTTATTGTCAATGTGTAATTGAATAAACTGAAACTAGAGGCTGATTGGCTACCATGCACAGCTGCACCAGAGTTTGCATTCTCCAGTTTTAGTAAATCAACCCCAGAGTGTACCAAAGAAAACTAAAAGAATGATGATTCTTCTTCCTTTTGTTTCAGCACTTTACTCTCTGTGAATTTTCCTCTGTCTTCCTTTTTTTCTCTCCTGTCGCTATTTTTGTCCCTCTTTTGCTTTTATTTTCTTGTTCTTGCTTGCTCCCCTCATTTACATTATTTAATTAATTAAACATAAATGTTATGCGCTACCTCCTCATATAAAAAAACCATAAACTTAAAAAAAAAAGTTTAAAAAGCATGCAGTGACAGTCCAATAAAAATTCCAATACAGTGCAATATTAAAGTCCAACATATGTTGTGCTATCATCCAGTAATATTCCACGCTGTGCTTGAATTGTGGCCCCACTCCCTGCTCACCTTAAATGTTGACCTATAAATTATAATAGGCTGGTAATGTTAGCTGTGTAAAGTCACATTAAAAACAAGAGTTTTTCAGCATTTTTTAGCATTTTGTATTAGCGTTTTGCCGTGTTTTTCACGTTTGCGGTTTTTTTTAGAGTTTTTTTGACCCAAAATTTTTTTTGATGGGGTAAAAAAATGTCCACAAATGCTGGTTTGCCACGTTTTACCGCCTTTTTGCTGTGATTTTCAGCATTAGAGTGTTTTTACAGCTAAAAAAATCCTCTAGAATACCACTAGTTCTGGGGTTTTTTTCCAGGACTGTCACTGCATGCCTTTTAAAGTTTTTTTTTAAAGTTTATGATTTCTTTGTATGAGCATCACATTTTTGTTTAATTATTTAATTTGAGTGAGAGTACACTAGACCAGTGAGTGCAGCAAACTCCTTATTCTGTTATTACATTTTCCACTTGGCAGCGCACAAGCTTGTGCTATCTGTATTTTCTCTCTTTTACATTGTTTTCTCTCTCCCTAATCTTTGCTTTTGTCTCTCATTTCTTGCTCCTGTGTTCTTTCTTTTCTTGTGTCCTTGCAGCTATGTTAACTTATCAGAGATGGATACATGGTGTATCTTTAATAAAGTCTTTGGTGTTGAACAGGAAGCTTGTGTAGGGATCTGCCACCCTTCTACTGTCTGTATTTGTAAGTGGTTATAAAAAAGAGAAAGCAAGAGCGCACCGC
Organism: Staurois parvus; assembly: GCF_062004578.1. Lineage (NCBI taxonomy): Eukaryota > Metazoa > Chordata > Amphibia > Anura > Ranidae > Staurois > Staurois parvus. Next base: position 304,594 of record NW_028318216.1, read on the forward strand.
CTAGCGCATTATCATAAAGAAAATTTTTGTATTGTAGTATAGATAATTACTTACTCACAAACATGTGATGACAATTCACATGACAAATGACAACCAATTGGTACAATGACCAATGGGGGCCAATGGACCCTGACATCTAGAAGAGAGCCATCCCAGGGCCAAATTACGGCTGATGCTCTGAGGCTCTGAGGAAGAGGGTTGCCCTCAAAACGTGTGTAATTTGGCCCTGGAATGGCTCTCATCTAGACGTCAGGGTCCATTGGCCCCCATCAGACATTGTACCAAGTGGCTGTCATTTGTCATGTGAATTGTCATCATATGTTTGTATGTTTTTATCTATACTACAATAAAAAAAATGTTCAGCTAGGCTGGTGTGCTGTTGCTTTGTCTTTTTGCAGCTTGGTCTGGACTACCCCGGTCGTGTGCAAGAGTGGCAAGGCTTGGTCTATCCATGGGACATCCTGATACACACACTCATGTAAGCTCTATCAAGGTCACTGCCTTCAGTCACCCACACGTATGCGCAGGAGATATTTTTATTTATATCATTCACATTTGTAAGTGGTTATGCTGCTAATGTCACAATGCTATGTATAATTATGTATCGGCATGTATCAGCACTTCCTGTCTCTGGGAGGCTGGTCTGGAAACCCCAGAAGAAGGAACTGGAGAAAGAGAAAGTATGAGACACATGTCCTGTCCATGGGAGAGCTGTTGCTGAACCCAGACCAAGTGCTCATATGTTTAGTATGTGTTGCCCATAGCTTTTGGGTATATATATATATACTGTATATATATATATATATATATATTCTTCTGTTATTATCTCGCATCCACAGTGCCAGATAGCTAGGTCTGTGCTACTGTATGTGTGTATAGGTCACCTTCCAGTATATTAGTAAGTAAACCTGTTTATTCCAATAGGGTTTTTATGCAGCTCTTGTTATGTTAGTTAACCCTCTCCTTTGTGGCCTGTGATTCTATATCTAGTTTTAGCTTAGGGCTCAACAGTCAGCATAGGCTAGAGCCAGGTTAGGCATCTGATAGCTAATTCTGGTAGTTAGAGGTCCTGTTGCATGACAAATTAGAAATTACTAGGGACTAAGAGTATATAGGCTGCCTTGGAGTTCCAGTGCCACACCAAGGTTTCTGCTGAAGAGACGCTGCATTCCAGGCTGACAGCCAATGATCTCATTTGACAACCAATGATCTCCCCATTGTTGGTGATCTTGTCTTCAGGTCTCCAACACCAGGACAGATGCTGCCCATATCACAATCATTCTCAGGGACACCTGCAACTGGACTTTATTGCAAGATTCATCTGGAGGTATCTTTATTGATAGCTATATATTCCCAGGCATATGTGTACAAACCTACCAGCACTCTTGCTGGCCCCTTTGCAGATAATACCTGTTTGTATTCTGTATGTTCTTGTATTAATCTTTCCTTTTGTAAAGTTTTTATTATTTCCATACTAGTGTGCATCTATATACGTATGGTTAATGCTTTATGCTGATTGCATTAGTTCTCCAGAGCCTCTCCCATCCTCTGGAACCCTCTACCTCAATCTTCTATCAGCTATCTCCTGCCCTGTCCACTTTTAGGTGAAAACTGAAATCTCATCTCTTCAGGGAGTACTATACCGCCAACACCTAATAACGGAACTTTTGAATTTTCCCTTAGCTTGTCCCTCACAATTATTACCATGTTTACCACTTGCCCCACTGTATTAGATTGTAAGCTTTTATGAGCAGGGCCATCTTAATCCTCTTGTATTGCAACTGTACTGTTGCCCTTTATATTGTAAAGTGCTACTCAAACTGTTGGTGCTATATAAATCCTGAATAATAATAATAATAATAACTATATTATCAATCCAACTCTTCCACTTAGTAAAGGTTAAAAAGGTTAAAGTAAAGGTTAAAAAGTTCATCCTATTTACCTACAGGTTTAGTGTGCTATCCTCTGTACTATCTAACCTTTTGTTAAATCCTACACACTTAGTGCCCAACCTTCAGCCCAGGGGCCACATATGGCCCATTGGCAATTACTGTGCAGCTATCTGAGTGATCTTGTGCTGGGAGTGATATGCTAAGTAGAGCCAATGACTGTGGAGAAGAGTTATGTGCTTTACTGGTGCAAACCTAGCCAGATCTGGAGTGAGTGGTGATAGAGGAAAAGCAGTCTCCTGCCTGTGGTAAGAGAAAAACCCTCATGTATCATGTGGCATTTGGCCCGGGTCTCCATGTCTCATGGGCCCTGTGTGGCCGGTGGACTTCTGGAGCTTCCATCCAGACCACATGTAATACATAGGCCTATGTGTGAATACTCCAGGTGTGAAAAGTTAACGTATGCAGTGACCATGTGGGGGAGAGGTCTAGGACTGGCATGTGTGGACATGAACGGTATGTGTCACAGGCATGATGTCCTAAGACCCTGTATATAAATCATCAGGGGCGGACTGACAACTCATGGGGCTCCCGGGCAATAGGGAATCATGGGGCCCCTGTGTCCTTGCCCAAACTCAAAAAAACCTATAAAAAAGGTACCAGGGGCATCTCATGGGGCCCCCTACTGACCCCAGGCCCTCGGGCAGTGCCTGAGTTTCCAAATGATCAGTCTGGCCCTGTATATGATCCAGCTGCTCTTGTCGACCACATGGAAAGAAGCTGGGGCCCCACCTTACATTTTTATTTCTAGAAAGTTGACCACCACTTCCTACACATGCCCTACACATAGAGACTGAACAGTGGAGACTCTCTCACATTAAATGTCCTCCTTTCCTGTACAGGAGGTGTGTGCAGATTCAAGTAGCCACAAATCATAAGTATAATTTAATTGATAGGATTGAAAACTACTAGAGGAGAGTGTCTACAGGGTGGTAAAAGTATAGGCTAACCTAATAATACAATAAAGGAGCACCACATTCCATACTCAGTAGAAAGCTGCTGTGTGAGATATATTTTGGAGCTTATTGGCACTCCAAAAAACACAACATCACGTTTAAATCAAAAAGTTTTTATTGACAAAATCAAGAACATAAAACTGTTTAAAAAAATAGTATCTAAATACAAATTGGCATGCCCTCAATAGATCAAATAGACCTCCCTTATAATAGTAGACGAATGTTATGTGTGCAAAATGGCTCCAAAATGAAATTGATAAGCTAGCTTTGAAGGGGGTAGTTTCTAATAAAGGTTAGTGGAGTGTCTAACAGTGGTGGATTGGCAGAATAAAGGAATGTAAATGAATGTTATTTACCAAAAGCACTCAACCTGCTCCTATGACTCTTAATAGAATTCTGATTTAAAGAGTTCCAGAAATCTATTTGAATATGCTGTTAACTAGCACTGAAGTATTGAAAGTGAGTAGCAGGCAGTTTAAAAACTCTTTTAAAATGTCTATTTCAATTGCTCAGCAAAGTTTCTTATAGAAAATGAGAGCTGTCCAATTTTCAACTCCAGACAAAAGGCATTTTAAATGATCACAAACTGCAAAGTTCCTATATAATCAAAAGGATTTTCATTACTAGCGATACACAAGAAGGTTTTAATTTGCAGGATTCCAGAGGCTGTAAACTCCTTTGCAAAGGCCTGCCTGAAAGTATGTCTGTGATTCAGCTTGGCTAATTGCCAAGCAGTTCCAAACGTGGTTAAACAGACCCAGCCAACAGCTGGTAAAAACTAATTCTGAAGTATTTTATATAATGTGATATCCTTTAATTTTCTCTGTAATGTTTCAGTATAATACTGATCATTTCTGATCCAGAAGAAAAACATCATCCTCTACCTCTGTCTGCAACAATAGTACCTATCTATATGGTGTCAGGCTAGAGCCAGGTTCCCCAAACTATGGCCTGTGGGCCACATCCGACCCATTCTGAGATTTTATTCAGCTTCCATCTAGGATCGGTGGCATATCCTCAAAGTTTACTGATAGAGGATTAAGGTCAGCAGATGTTGCCTATGGTCTCCACTGCTGATGTAAGGGGCGACTCTAAAGAGGACCCTGATGTAAGGGGCATTTTGATGGGGACCCTGATGTAAGGGAGGCTGTGATGGGGATTATTTTTGGTCCATGAATATTTGTAAAATATACAATGTTGCCCTCATACTGACAAGTTTGAAGACCCCTGGGCTAGAGTGAAAGAAAGAACAATCTTCTGGTTTAAAAGGGTCAGCTAAATTAGGTAAACTTCACCCTCTAAGTCCCATAATGGATGCAGAATTTAACACACAAATTTTATTATACCCTGTATGTGTTGTATATTTGTTACACTCAAAGATGATATAATCTCATGGAAGAAATTAATTTAAGACTCTGAATCTTACATTTACAATTACATATTATTTAAGCCCCATCGTAAACCACTAAATGTAATCCTTAACCAAACCTTAGAAATGCTGAACCTTTGTCACTTTGCTCATTCAGGGCAAAGTGACAAAGTCTTTTGTAATCCCCCTGCCTATGCCTACATTCACATCACTCCCCCACCACTCTGTTTCTCTGGTTGTCAAACTCTTTGTAAGCTCTGAATTGGAAGTATTGACTCTTACACACAGTTGATGATGTCACTCCCCTCCATGACCTGACAATGCCTGTCGATTTGCTTATCAGGCCTGAGAACTGCATCCTTAGAGGAAGTAACATGCACTGGGTATTTTGTGACAGTCCAAGCAAACATTGAGGAACTCACATTGAAGGTGAGTATAGTGGCCCGAATGTTGGTCTACTAAAGAGATATTAAAGGTTTGGGGTTTTTTTTTCGTTAAAATAACAAACATGTTTTACTTACCTGCTCTGTGCAATGGTTTTGCACAGAACAACCCAGATCAACCCCCCTGAGTGCCCCCAGAGCAAGCTACTTGCCATAGAGGCACACATATGTGCTCGCTCCCCAGCCCTGCTCTGTGTGTCCATAAGACACACAGAATGGGGTTCAGCCCCGCTCCTTTGCACTGGCTCTGATTGACAATAGCCAATGGCTCCTGCTGCTTTATCTAAGCCAATGAGAAGCATGAGAGTCTTGGCTCTCATGCACATCACTGAATCGAGATTGGGCTCAGGTATGTATTTAGGGGTGCTGTGGGGGAAGCTGCGTGCAACTTCTTGTGAGCTGCACTGAACATATCTTCCGTCCTAGCTATCTTCTGTAAACTACCAATTGGCCTACCCCCAAAGTAATAAAGATGTAGAGATAACGACACAATTTTTTTTTCCATATCAGGAGTGCAGCCTTGGGTGACAACTATGGCTCCCTCCATAGATCTATGTGGTTTTGGGTTTAGGTACTATTTGTGCAGTTGGGGCAAAACATAATATATTTGCATAGCAATAAACACTATCGTGACATAACTGGCAGCAAAACTACCATCACACATTGATTATTTGTTGAAATAAAAGTGCCTAATTATCATGTACCATAGTATTGTTAAAGAAAAAAAAAAAACGTGTTGATGGATGTATTTCAGAATGGAATGATCCACATTGGACATGCTGGCTGCAATGTTATTTGCTCATATATGGAGTTTTATCTTTATTTAATTCAAGCCCCACAAGTTCAAGTTCACTTTTATATCAAAGCATTTTCTTTAATCCCCCTTAATTTTTTTCCGAGGCTTATATAACAACATTCATGACAGGACATCTGCCTGCTTCAGTCCACTGTTAACGATAGTTATTTATTATATTTGCACTTGTACTTTTACTACTTGTACCTGTAAGTGTCATCACCTGTAATGCAGACAGAGAGACCTGCAGTCATGTTCTTTGTAGATTATTTCTCTTGGAACATTTTCTCTTGTTTTTTGATCGGTCAAAAATGATATGTTAAAGAAAGACCAGCAAGTGTGCTTTGTAAATTGAAATGTCCATAATGTGTAAGTTCAAACAGGGCTGTAACTACAAATTAGAAGTGGTCTTATTAAACTTTTCTAGGTCGTCCTCCCTCATTTCAATCCAGTTAATTAACTTTTTCTGCAGTCTTTTACTGGAGGATAACATCTTATACTGTACTTTAAATAATTGCAGCACAGTGGCTAAGTAGTTAGCACTTCTGCCTAGCAGCACTAGCATTGTTGATTTGATTCCCAACCACAGCAGTATCTGCCTGGAGTCTGCATGTTCTCCCTGTGCCTGTGTGGGTTTCCTCCAAAGACATGCTGGTAGGTTAATTGGCTCCTGTCTAAATTGCCCTAGTATGTGTATGTATGAATGTGAGTTAGGGATCCTAGATCATAAGCTGCTTGAGGGTTAGAGACTGATGTACAATACTGTATATGTAAAGTTGTGTAAATTGAAAATGCTATATAAGTACCTATAATAAATAAAATCAAATTGCATCATTCACTGTGACTAGTGGTGACCTTATATGCCTACCTATTATCAAACCGCTTTACACTAGTGATCAGTAAAGACTTATTAAGCTTCTCAAAATATACAGTATCTCATCTTATATTAGCTTTCCCCCGATACAAATCCTCCTAATTCTGCAGTCAATGGTGCTACCAGACCCTCATATTTAGTGATGGTTTAGTGGAAATACCCCCAAATAAACACTCGCATTGCATTGGTGTTAATGAAAATTTGCTTTGCCTCCCACCCCTATAAAGGCACAAATTGTATCTGGGATCAGTGTAATGTTCCATTAAAGCCTTCTGTATAATGGAGGTCAATGGAAAGGAAAAAACTGGAAAGGACTCTCCACAACAAAGATTCTCTTTAAATTCTCACTAAACGCGATAGTGAAGGATTAGAGTCATTCATCTCAGGCCAGGCGTACACCAAATGATGTACAGAATGCCCACAGCCATCTTATTTAAAGGATTGAAATGGTGTATGTGTCTTTTGGACACATGAGGACAATTTGTTCTTTAAGTGGTTTGTAGTTATGTTATTGGAATGTTCAAAGAGTATTGCTCTGACGTAGCAACAGATTTATATGTGCTGTCATTCCATGAATCCAGACTTTGTCATTTCAGTCATATGTACTTTTTGAAAGTGAATCTTTGCAGATTTTTGTGATTTTTTAAATTGTAACACGTAATAATTGTTACACCATTGCTTGCCCCATAATTTAGGCTCATCTACACTTTATGCAGATTTCATATTGAAAACTATAATCTGATGATAGAAAGCTATGGACATGTATAAATGAATGGTTATCTTTACTTCTAGAGTTCTCGTACTTCCTTGAAAAGCTACATACATAACAAAATTAATTATTTGCATTACTTTCTTTTAAATGCTTTAAAGTACAGAAGGGAGTATGAGTGTGACAATTAGCCTGGAAAGGCTAGATACACAATCCTGCTCACAACAGGTTTTTTTAGGAACCTCTTTGGAAAATGACCATGTCTTCTTATTGGTTGGTAATGTTCATCACTGGTGTTTTATGTTTTTTTATATTTTTAGAAATTGCCTATAGTGCATTTATGTGTATTACTTTTTTTTATTAATATCATTTATTACATTTTATTTCAGTACAAATTAAAACAATACACAAGTTATCAAACAGAAACAGCTTAACTGTGTTTTTTCTAAACCCTCTCCCTTTCTCAGCCCCTCCCCCCTATCCCCATAACTCCCCCTGTCATCCTATTCCTACCAATCCCTTTCTAAACCTTTCTACTAAAAACCTATAGTCAGTCTACATGATTGCCACTCTACGGTTGTTCAGTTTAAATCTCTAAAATGACCTACTTGGTACTCATTATCCTGAGATATTTTTCTGATGATTTAAAAACATACCACCTATTCCATTCTTTTCTAAATTTTCCCATTTTATCTTCATCAATGTGGTATAACTCCTCCATCATGCATATATATTCAGTTCTCCTCATCCAATCTCTCATTGTTGGGGGATCTAGAACCCGCCAACATTTAGGGATTAATCCTTTTGCAGCACTAATGAAATTATATATTAAACTATTTTTATACTGTTTTATTGACAACTCAGTCCCATAGTGTGTATTACTTTTAATAATTATGAATATTTCTGGCCCTGCTTATAAAGGAGAGCAGTTATTGCTCTCTTCTTTACTTTATACACCTTCGTTCTTTGCAGGCTATGCCACAGAGACAGTCAATTGACTTGGACTGTTCACATCCCTAGGATGTTCCCCTGTATTTGGTTTATGTTTTTAACCCTTTTCATTTCTAATGTTTGATGGTATTTTGAGTCTCTAAGCCAGCATAGAACAAAGCACAGTTTTTGGTTTAGTTAATTCCACAATCAGACTATACAATGTCACATTAGGCTATAAGGCTATATGTCCCTGTTAGTGTTTCATATATACTGTATATTATTTTAGTGGTTGTAGTTACACCAAAGTGATATATGCTTAATCACCATTGATCTTTTTTTTAGTATAATGTAACATTTCAAATAAATGAAAGGTGAGAATTTAAAATTCACGAAAATAATCTCTGATGTCTTTATAGACCATTTGAGAGCTATATTCAGCTGGCCAACTGTAATATATCTCCAGTAACTGTTCTCAGATAGTGGCATAAAATGAAATATGTAACTGAAATCACATAATAAATCCCCTTAATAATGCAGGCTATTAGTCTTCTTTATTTCATTACGAAAAGAGAAGCAGGGATCTGATATTGCTTCTCTAAGCAATATACTGTATTCTGATAATATGTGGAATGCATAGTTGTCAACATTTCAAAACATTTTTTTAGGGAAACTTTGTTTGTCTTTATGTCCAGAAAGCCAGTGTAGTTGGAGTAGTATGTTAATTAGGGGTGGAACATTCCTTTTATGGGCGTAGTCTACCCTGGAAATATTGCAAATATTGGGCGTGGCTTAAAGGAGGTGTGGTTAAATAGAGTGAGATTTTCTTAGGCTCCCCCAATGCAATTTTGCTCTCTACCCTAACATCCCAAAAAACAAATAAACTCACACATAGCCTTATCTCAAAAAACTTTAATAATGTAAACATAAAGAACCAGTCCACACTCACTGATTGGTTGCTAGAGATTACAGCACATGAGTACTGCTCATGACCGGTTGCTATAGGTTACTACAGTTAGTACAGGAGAGGATCAGAGACGGTAGGCATAGCAAAGGAGTTGGTCAGAGACTGCAGGCATAATTCAGGAGATGGTCATAGACTGCAGTAGTAGTACAAGAAATGGTCAGAGACTGCAGGCGTATTACATGGGATGGTGAGACGCAGTAGACATACTACAGGACTTGGTTAGAGACTGCAGGTGTAGTATAGGAGAGGGTCAGAGACTGCAGGCATACTACAATAAATGGTCAAAGACTGCAGGTGTACTACAAGACTGGGTCTGAGACTGCAGGAGTACTACAGGAGAGGGTCAGAGACTTCAGGTGTACCACAGGAGAAGGTCAGAAACTACAGGTGTACCACAGGAGAGGGTCAGAGACTGCAGGTGTACCACAGGAGAGGGTCAGAGACTGCAGGTGTACCACAGGAGAGGGTCAGAGACTGCAGGTGTACTACAAGACTGGGTCAGACACTGCAGGTGTAGTACAGGAGATGGTCAGTGACTGCAGGCATAGTACAGGAGATGGTCAGAAACTGCAGACATAGTACAGAAGATTGTCAGAGACTGCAGCGTAGTACGGGAGATGGTCAGAAACTGCGGGTAGAGTACAGGAGACAGTCAGAGACTGCAGGAGTAGTACAGGAGATGGTCAGAGACTGTAGACATAGTACAGGAGAAGGTCAGAGCCTACAAGCGTAGGCTTATCCCCATCAGAGTGACCCCACAGAGCAGGTGTCTCGATCAGAGTGACCCCATGAGAGAGTTTGGTAGCAAGAACACAGAAGAAATCTTTCAGCTGCAGCTGTACTTGTCACTGTCGGCTGCAGCTGAAAGATCAGTTCTGTGTAGTAAGAGGTCAGAGAAGTATCAGCAAACCTCCCCTCTTCTACATCTAGAAGAAGACAAGCAGGGCCCGCCCAGGGAAGAGCGTATCTGGCTCGTTCCTGTATTTCGCTCTCATCTGTCCTCTGCTTAGGTCCACTCTCTGGACAGATCACTGCACCTCCTCTTGCCAGGCCTCTTTCTTACTCTGTATGGCTGCTCATCCTGTCCAACATATGCTCACTGCCAGTGACAAAACCCAAGGCCTTGCCACTTGCAGTGAACATGTGACACGTGTCTCAGCCAATCACACTGTGAGGCAGGCTCTACCTGACTTCCTTGCATTAATCAGGGTTCCCACTGAACAGCTCTGCTGCTGGGTGAGCAGAAGGAGGAGGGGGAGGACTTTCAGTGACATCTCTGATTTGATGCTCTGCAGCCATGATTTCAGTTTGGGACAAATCTCCATTTTCGGGATGGAAAAGAGTAGAGCAGGGCATGGGCCACATTTGTGGGCAGGAGCCAGCCGAGCAGAACGCCTGAAAGCTGCAACCCATTAAGCTACAGGAACAGTACAGTGTGAGTGCTTTTACACCCCCAAAGAAGGGAAAAGAAAGGAAAGGGCAGTCAGGCGTAATACCCAAGTAGTTCTCCCTAGGACTACTTCATTTGTTGATCTCGGAATTCCTTGCTTAGGGACACTCTCAAGACAGTCAGCTAGATGAGGAGAGTTTCATCTGGGGTCTCAGGAGGTTCACCAAAAGAGACCAAGTGCCCCTTGCAAAGACGGTGTGCCAAATTTGTCCTTATTTTGCTACAAAGCTTGTTCTCCAAAGTTGTACAGTTCCACTGGGCATCCTATATACCCCTAGACCCCATACAAGTTGTTAACCCCTAATAAAACAACGAAAAACAAGCTTGAGGACTGTTTTACTGACTTTGGATGAAAGTGTGGAAAATGTGTGTTGCCTGGCTGTGAAGGGCTTAGGGGGACCCAAAAACGGCCCTCAAGAGGGTGGTGCTACACCAATATAAACTTAATTGAAAAATCTCCTTTCATGATGTGAGTTCTGCCTGCTGACCATCTCTTTCCACAACTTCCTGGATCCCCTGTATGCTTTGCAACTTCTCCTCTGCTGTTTACTTTCAAATCCTAAGGGCTATATATCCAATGGTACAATGCTGCCTGAAAGCAGTGATTCCTGTACTGACTCAGCCTCTCTAAACTCCTCCTCTTAGACCATATGTAGTTCAGAAGGTAAGCTCTGAGAAATGTGTGACACATCAGTGCCTACTCACAGTGCATAATGAATATGTGTCACAGAATCCAAAGAAGCAAATGTGTGAGATCTTCACAAAGTAAGTTTACATACTTCAAGATTGTTCAGATTAATAGGAGTAGGCTATAAATAGATGAAATACAATGCAGAAATGAACACATAATTTCACATTTTGGCCATATTTATGTTTTAACAGAAAGTAAAAGGTTTGAAAATAAGCCACCACTGACCTCTATAGCTGCTTGTACTGTGAAATAATTATTTCTCAAAGATCCTCAAACATCATAACAAAGACTCTAAGGCTAAATTAACAGTATGCCAGTTTGCACAGGAACAGCAGTCCATTCATTTGAATAGGCTGTCTTACCTAGGGAAAATGCACAAAAAATGTCCCTGCAGCTTTTCCAAAATTGCAGCTGTAGGAAAACGTCATGTTACACAGTTGCCAGCACGGGAAAACTTGCAGCAGTTTTCATTGTGTGGGGGTGCCATTACGAATTACAAATTAATGGCATCCCTGCTCATCTGCTAACAGCAGATCATTTTTACTGTGTGTGCGATTTACATGCAGTCCTGCACCCACAGAAGTTTAAACCAAGCCTAAAGTTGGTTTTCAGTGAGTTTCAAACAGGTTTGACAATCCCTGCTGTGTGTTTACATTAGAGGGCTGGCAGGCTGCCAAACTCCTGATCTCCACAGAACGTAAAACGATTTGTTAAAGTTAAATACAATTATAGAAAAGGGCTTATTTTAATGCATGTTTAGAATATGTAAGTATTTAATATGAATAGCCCGGACACAGTTCACTTTAGGGTATTTATGTTAGTCAGATAGTGGCACAATGTTACTACATATTGTTGTTTCTTTATATGGCCAAAGGACCCTCAAAAATCAGCAAAGATTTAAAGATGAATTCCAGGTATGAATATTTTATGCATAGTTGCTACAGATACTTTATACATTGCTCAAAAAAATTAAAGGAACACTTTGAAAACATATCAGATCTCAATGGGGAAAAATATGCTGGATATCTATACTGATATGGACTGGGTAATGTGTTAGGAACGTAAGGATGCCCCATCATTTGATGGAAAGGAAAATTATCAACCTACAGAGGACTGAATTTCCAAAAATCAAAGTGAAAAAATGATACAGCAGGCTAGTCCATTTTGCTGAATTTTCATTGCAGCAACTCAAAATTGTACTCAGTAGTTTGTATGCCCCCACGTGCTTGTATGCATGCGTGACAATGTCCAGGGCATGCCCTTAATGAGATGATGGATGGTGTCCTGGGGTATTTCCTCTCAGATCTGGACCAGGGCATCACTGAGCTCCTGGACAGTCTGAGGTGCAATCTGGCGGCGTTGAATGGACCGAAACATGATATCCAAGAGGTGTTCTATTGGATTTTTGTCAGGCAAGCGTGGGGGCCATTCAATGGTATCAATTCCTTCATCCTCTGGGAACTGCCTGCATACTCTTGTCACATGAGGCCGGGCATTGTCGTGCACCACGAGGAACCCAGGACCCACTGCACCAGCGTAGGGTCTGACAAAGGGTCCAAGGATTTCATCCTGATACCTAATGGCAGTCAGGGTGCCATTGTCTAGCCTGTAGAGGTCTGTGCGTCCCTCCATGGATAGGCCTTCCCAGACCATCACTGACCCACCACCAAAATAGTCATGCTGAATGATGTTAAAGACATGTTCTCCATGTCTTCTCCAGACCCTTTCACGTGCTCAAAGTAAACCTGCTCTCATCTGTGAAAAGCACAGGGTGGACCTGCCAATTCTGATGTTCAATGGCAAATGCAAACTGAGCTCTATGGTGCCGGGAAGTGAGCATAGGTTCCACTAGAGGATGTTGGGCCCTCAGGCCACCCTCATGAAGTCTGTTTCTGATTGTTTGGTCAGAGACATTCACACCAGTGGCCTGCTGGAGGTCATTTTGTAGGGCTCTGACAGTGCTCATCCTGTTCCTCCTTGCACAAAGGAGCAGATACCGGTCTTACTGATAGGTTAAGTACCTTCTACAGCCCTGTCCAGCTCTACTACAGTAGCTGCCTGTCTCCTGGAATCTCCTCTATGCTCTTGAGACTGTGCTGGGAGACACAGCAAACCTTCTGGCAATGGCACATATTGATGTGCCATCCTGGAGGAGTTGGACTGCCTGTGCACACTCTGTAGGGTCCAGGTATTGCCTCATGATACCACTAGGGACACTGTCCTTAGCCAAATTCAAAACTAGTTGAAAACAATCAGAAAAGATGAGTAGGGAAACAAAATGTCAGTGACCTCCACCAGTAAAACGATTCCTGTTTCGGGAGTCGTCTTATTGTTGCCCATCTAGTGCACCTGTTGTTAATTTCATTAACAACAAAGCAGACCAAAACTGATTAACAACCCCCTCTGCTACCTAACTGACCAGATAATTATGCCAGGGGTTTAATTGACTTGATGCTATATTCTGATTAAAAAGTATTCCTTTAATTTTTTTGAGCAGTGTACATTGTTACAAAGATCCTTTTATTGGACAAGGTAGAGATCATGACATCACTACCTCGCCTTTCTACCTCGTCCAATCAAAGAATGCTTTGCAATAATTCAGAGCATGCAAAGCAGTCTCTGAATGGTGCCAGTGCCAAAAAATCAACTTCTTTGTTCAGAATGCAGAAAGGCAGACACTTTGCATGGAACCTGGAAGCAAGTTGAGTTCACCAAAGTAGTGGTGTCTACTTCAGTGATTTCCAGCTTCCAGAGGCATTAGCCAGGTATGGTACATACATAATTACATTGGTCCATGCTTGGAATTATTCTTTAAAACAATTTCGAGTTGTGAGTAGTTTATTTAAATTATATCTAAAGCCAATATTTCTTTTTTTTAAGAGTTGGGGAAGGTTAGGCTACGTTCACACTAGTGTTGTGTGCAGGCAGCAGAGAGAGATTTTATCCAAATCTGAAAAAAAACCCCATAGAAACATAGACAAGTTATGGGAGAAAAAGAAAGAGTGGTCCTTCAAATCTGCTCCTTTTTTTGTTTTGTTTTTTGGGTTTTTTTTGTTGACTTTTTTGTCTGAGCATAGATCTATGCTGCAAAAAAAAGGCGCACCAGCCTAGTGCATTATCCCCGTGGATTTATTGATAGAAAAAGCTAAAAACATACTCACAAATATAAATGGTATATGGCAGGTGAAACCAACATTCATGGCACAACGGATGTAAAGACCCGAAAGGACCCAACGCCAACAGAAGCGCCACCCAGGATCCAAGATAACTGACGCATTTTGAGGACACCCCCTTTTCATCAGAGCTAACCAGGCAGGATCCAGTTCCCACACATATATACACATACCTAACCCAAAAGATCATGTGAACCTTAGGGTCCGCCCCATCTAAGGGGCAGGTGTGTGCAGACCAGGTGAAAGAACAAAAGGCAACCGCCAGACATGCACCAATATGTGGTGAGAAAATGTCTACCATAATAGTAATGATGACAATACTAGATTAGTTAGAGTACTCACAATAGCATGCGGAGGGTCCCATTTCAATTGTTATTGTTTCAGGTCTCTCCAGTGTGGGGAACCACATAGGGGGATAATGCACTAAGCTGGTGCGCCTTTCTTTCTTTTTTTGATTCTTTGCAGTTTTGCTGGACTCCCCCAGTCATAGGGGGGCAGCAAGGCCTCAACATCCCTGATTTTTTGGGTTCATAGGGGATCCTATCAAGTGACCCTGGTTAATCACACTCATGTGCAGGAGGAATTCTTTCATTTTGTAAATAGATCTATGTTTGTCCCAAGCATGTTTGAAGTTATTTACTGTTGACTGTCTCACTACCTCTACTGGACGTTTATTCCAAGCATCAACTACTCTTTTAGTAAAATAATACTTTCTGAGATTAGTTTTGAACTAAAACCAAAAAAAGCTTTGCCTTTAGTTATATTCTATATTTCTATTAAGATTAAAAGTATAGGAAACAATAAAAGCTGTAAAAATTACCACTAATAGTTTAATAATTTTGACTGTTCCCAGTAATTTTACGCATCAGAAGTAGAACTTCTGTTTTTAAAAATTGTTTCAGAAAAGAAATATTCCAAGTAGCAGAAGCGATAACTGTATTCAACTTAGAAAAGTAAAACAACTATTTGAAATTTGAGAAAACTTTAAGATACTAAACCCACATACAGAACGAGAACTAATTAGCTGCTTCAATCAAACCAACCAGTATCTAATGAGCCAAATAGCCAGTGATCCTTCTATACAGTAGAGATGTTGTCAAAATGAAGTTCTCCCGTAGTGTCTCTCTACAGTTTTAAAATAAGATTTTTTTCTGGTTCACAGAAGAAATTGCAAAAGATTCTAAAATAAAAAAAAAGAGAGCAAAATACAGCGTTCATATTAATCCATTACCTCTAGATTTGACATTTTGTCTTTTATGGCTTGTACCAAATAATAATCATAATAGGCACTGCAAAAATATATTTCACCGTTTATTATGAGACTGATGGAAACAATTTATCAGCATGCATGCATTTGTCTTCACTGATATACAATATATTACATCATTTTGTTGCAATATGACCTTCATAAATATATCACAAAGAAAAACTCCAAAAAATATAAAACTTCAGATGTTAAAGAAGTGTAAGATATAACTTAAAGAGAGGGCTAGCAGCACTCCATCCTTGAGTTAGTCATCACAGCTTCCAATCTTTTCTTGACACAGTGACAGTAATGTATTTTGATTGGATAATATGTTCTGTTAACTATTTAACAATCTCCCCTTACACTTCACTGCATGGATTACTCCACCAATCCGTCAACATCTGCCATGGAGGTCCATATCTTGATTACCAGGTGTGCTTAGCCTAAATACAAGTTTGGATGGAACCTTAGCTGCTTGAGCACTTAGATCAGTGGTCTCCAAACTGTGGCCTGGAGGTCAGATGTGGCCCTTTGCCTGCTTCTATCTCGGAGCACTACTCCTCCCAATGATGCCAGTGATGGGGCACCATTCCACCCAATGACACCAACAATGAGGCACTGTTCCTCCTAATGACACCAACAGTGTGGCACTTTTCCTCCCATTAAAACCAATGATGGGGTATTGCTTACTCCCACTGATGGCAGAGCATTCCCTACTCCCGCCAGCCACAGTCTGACCTCCCTAAAGCACGAAGGACAAAATACTGACCCTTTGTTTAGAAAGTGTGGAGACCCCTGGCTTAGATGAATGCCCAGACATTTACCTGTTCAGCAGAAGCCAAATGTTATGTACAATAGTGGTATTACTGCTGCTATTATATATGACAGGTTCTCTCTGTCAGCGGTTGTTAAGGATGTCAGGAGACACAGGCACCACTGAGTCCTTTACAATCAGTGTGGTCACTCACAGCAGGGCTCGACAAATCCCAGGCACCAAGTCACCATGGTGACTAGAAATTGCATCCTGGCACCCAAGTTCACACACTGCCTCCCACTGATTTCAATGCAAAATCACGTCCCACTGACTTCAATGCAAAATTGCAACACATTGACTTTAATGCAAAATCATGTCTCATTGACTTCAATGCTAATTCGCATCCCATTGTCTTCAATGCAAAACCATGTCCCATTGACTTCAATGCAAAATCATATTCCATTGACTTCAATGCAAATTCGCATTCCATTGACTTCAATGCAAAACCGCGTCCCATTGACTTCAATGCAAAATCACATTCTATTGACTTCAGTGCAAAAACGCCTCCCATTGACTTCAATGCAAAAACACCTCCATTCACTTCAAAAACTCCTGTCAATAGCAATCCTATGTGAGCACTTATCCCCGCATGCCACTCTACTTCATCACTTGAGAGTCTAGAACACACTGGTACAAACTGCACTGGACCCTGGCACTCAAAACACAATGCATGTGGATTGCATCTGTGTGAACCATTAGGAACACATAATATCTAGCGTGTCATGCAAATCTGTGAGTTTGAATATGCATCCAAAATCGCATATGTGTAAATCAGGGTGGATCCATTCACAAGTGGGTGTTTTAGGATTGCAGCAGAATGATCCCTGTGATCGCAAAACGCAGGTTCAGGTGCCATCATTTTTAATGGTGCCTAAAACATGAAGCTGTTTTGATGTGATTGTCTCGCTATAAATTGCATCGCGTGAAGTTTGTCACCCAAAACTTGCCTCGCTGACAATCCATGCCACGCTAAGAAAAAACTGACTCCTAACGTTTTTAGCTGGCTCCTAGATTCAAAGCAAATTTGTCAAGCCCTGAATTACAGGACCAGAAATCCCTGGCCATGGAAGGAAAGGGGCAGAGTGATGATGACATCACTTAAAAAAATATGGCCATGTCCATAAATCAAATATTGCCATGACCATAAATCAAATATGGCCATGTCCATAAATCAAATATGGCCATGACCATAAATCAAATATGGCCATGTCCATAAATCAAATATGGCCATATCCATAAATCAAGTATGGCCATTTCCATAAATCAAATATTGCCATGACCATAAATCAAATATGGCCATGTCCATAAATCAAATATGGCCATGTCCATAAATCAAATATGGCCATGTCCATAAATCAAATATGGCGATGTCCATAAATCAAATATGGCCATGTCCATAAATCAAATATGGCCATGTCCATAAATCAAATATGGCCATGACCATAAATCAAATATGGCCATGTCCATAAATCAAATATGGCCATGTCCATAAATCAAATATGGCCATGTCCATAAATCAAATATTGCCATGATCATAAATCAAATATGGCCATGTCCATAAATCAAATATTGCCATGATCATAAATCAAATATGGCCATGTCCATAAATCAAATATTGCCATGACCATAAATCAAATATTGCCATGTCCATAAATCAAATATTGCCATGACCAAATCTGGTCGCTGATGTCACTACATCCCCAACTCCTTGTATATAAACTTAATGGCAGGTCTGGAGAGCTATCATGTTAGGTGTGAGGGGATGGGTTGGCATATCGATCGGGTATCATGCAACGTTAATCAAAACTGATAATGGATTTACAATGCTGGGGTTTTTTTTAAACTAAAGGACTTGTTTGAGGGGGGTGCAGATGTCCTTATCATGCACCCTTATCATGAAGGGGGCTTCCAGGTTCTGATAAGTCTTCTTGCACCCCCACACCCACCAGACTAGGGTTGCAGGTATGTGGCCCATGTCCTTATCAACAGGGGGCCCCACCCATGTTGAGGGTATGTGGTCTAATATGGTTCAGGAAGTAGGAAAGTAGCATGGCTGATTCCCCCCCACCCCCCATCTTTTCTTGGCCTACCAGACTGCATGCTCAGATTAAGGGTCTAGTATAAACTTGGGGGTGAAGTTCTTCTTAAAATCCATACCAGATCTAAAAGGTCTGGTATGGATTTATGGGGGAACACATGTAATTTTTTTTTTAACAGGTATAGCAAAAGTGATAGACAGAAAAAATATGTTAATTCACTTTTCCCTGCAAGCTTCTTTGATTTTGTAAATAATGCAATGATGACCCCTCCCCCCCTCCAAAATACATATCAGACTTTCATCCTCTTTGGGTGTGGTATTGTATTTTTTTTACAGACTAAAGGAAGCCTGTAGGGAAATATGAATTAATCGAACTTTCACCCCCTTCCTGCCCAAGCTAATATTCTGCTTTCAGTGCTGTCACACTTTGAATGACAATTACGTAGTCATGCAACACTGTACCCATATTAAATTCCTATGGAGGAGCCGACTAAATTTACCTAGCAGCCTACCAAACTAGGAGGGTGCTACATCTATACCCAAGAACAAAAATGTAAGCTATTGCAGTTTACCAATCCTTGGGATGTGGTGGCTGATTTAGGTTTGCATGTTATGCATTTTTATCCAGCAGGCCCACCTGAAAAGACATCTCACAGGAAAAGCCAAGTCTTCTTGAAAGTCCTTTAATCAGAGTATAGATCTGCGTTTGTCCCAAACATGTTGGAAACCACTTGGGCCCCATTTACTCAATGGCGTTGGGCCCCATTTACTCAATGGCATTGGGCCCCATTTACTCAAATGCAGGCAATTCTGCCTGTGATTTCAAAATGCTTTGCTAAAATAACAAATCGCACAACAGCATGTTCAGGTGCCATTCATTTGAATGGCACCTAAAAAAAATGTGGTACGGTTCTGGCGCGATTGTCACACGATAAATCGCTCTGCAATTGTGGCAAACCGCATCGTGTGAAGCATGTTGGTAAAAAGAAGCTCCTGAACTTGTTTTGGGCGATATGCTTCGTGTGATGCAGTTTGCCGCAATTGCAGAGTGATTTATCGTGTGACAATTGCGCCAGAACCACACCACGTTTTTACGTGCCATTAAAATGAATGAACATGCTGTGTGATTTGTCATTTTAGCATAGCATTTTGAAAACACGGGCAGAATCTTGGCAATTCTGCACACAATTCAAATCGCCATAGTGTGAATGGGGCCTTACTGTTGACTCAATACCAGACCATTTACTCTGCTGCTGCAGAGCAGACAGAGAGCTGCTCGCTCTCCTCAATGGGTGGTCAGATTAAAATGGACCTCCTGTCCATTTTCATCCAACCCAATCCAAAGGATGGAAGGGGAATTGGATCCCCATCCATCCCTTCTTGGTGGATCAGATCAGATGTCGGAGGGTGTAAATGGACACATGTCTGTTTACACCCACCACTCCATAGAGAAGAATGGAGGTTCTGATCTGGTCAGCCTAAAAAATGGGCAGGCCGACCCGATTTGAATGTCAGTGTGAAAGGACCCTTAGGGCGTTCCGTTTTTCCCATCAGTTCAGTCAAGTTTTTTCCAAGAAAAAACGGATCAGTTCACATCAGTTTTTCATCAGTTCATATCAGATTTCATCCATTTACTCCCGTTTTTCATCGGTTTACATCCATTTTTTACTATCTTTACCAATGCAAAAATGGACCATATGTCCGTTTACATCAGTTTTTCATCCATTCTGGGTTTTTTATAGAAGAAAAATAGGGCGTTCTTCTGTTAAAAAAACAGAGGATTTACCCCCCTTCCTGACCAGGCCATTTTTTGCGATATGGCGCTGTGTTACTTTCGCTGACAATTGAGTGGTCATGCAAAGCTGCACCAAGATTAAATTTACGCCCTTTTTTCCCACAAATAGAGCTTTCTTTTGTTGGTATTTGATTGCCTCTGCATTTTTTATTTTTTGCATTATAAAAGAAAAAAAAAGACCTACAATTTTGAGAAAAAACAATATTTTTGACTTTTTGCTATTAAACATGTCCAGTAACAACATTTTAAAAATCAAATTTCGTCATAAATTTAGGCCAAAATGTATTCTGCTACATGTCTTTGCTAAAAAAAAATACCAATACGTGTAAATTAATTGGTTTATGTGAAAGTTATAGTGTTTACAAATGGCGGTATATATTCTGGGATTTTTTCTTTTCTACTAGTAATGGCGGTGATCAGCAACTTATAGCAGGACTGCGGGACTGTGGCAGGCATTCTGACACTGGGGGGGTAACTGACTGGGTGTCAACAGAAATTCTGAAAAGCCCTCTGCACACTGGTATATACCCTTTCAAGCAGACTCTGCAATAAATAGGGATATTTGGTTCGCATACATTGCAATACATGTTTAAGCTGGCCAACTACGTCAAAGTAAACCCTCTATGGCCAGTCCTACTCTGCCCTGCCTATGCAAATGCTAATGTGGACACAATGCCAATATGGGGTAAAAGACAAAGTGGGTGACTTGGTGTCACTGACATCCCCAGTGACACCAATACAGTGATCAGTGCTAATAAAAAGCACTGACACTGTACTAATGGCACTGGGCAGGAAGGGGTTAACATGTGGGGTGATCAAAGAAGGGTTAACTGTGTGCTGTTTTACTAGGGGCTGTATCTGTGTGCTTCACTGTAAGAACACTGCTTTGCATGGCTGTGATGTGCACAGCCATGCGAAGCAGTGTGCAGGAGCTGACAGGAGAGAGAACTGTTTTGTTTACAAAAAAATCACCGGATCAAGGTACCCGGTGATTGACAGCCTCATGTGTGACCCCTACCCAGAACAGTGGCTAAATGGTTAGCACTTCCACTTGGCATTACTGGGGTCATTAGTTCAAATCCCAACCACGGCACCACCTGCCTGGAGTTTGCATGTTCTCCTTGTGCCTGTATGGGTTTCCTCTGGGCACTCCAGTTTCCTCCCACACTCCAAAGACATGCTGGTAGGTGAATTGATTCCTGTTCAAATTGGCCCTAGTATGTGTATGTATGAATGTGAGTTAGGGACCTTAGATTATATGCCCCTTGAGGGTTAGGGACTGGTATGAATGTACAATATATATGTAAAGCGCTGCGTAAATTGACAGCACTATGTAAGTACCTGAAATAAATAAATGCATACCCAGAAATGAAAATTACATATATATATATACGTGATTTTGCGCATCTGTGCCACCCTGTAGCAGTACTTCTGCTATAGGGCAGACGGGAAGCAGATAACAGATGTAAACAAATGATCATCCGTTTACATCTGCTAGTCCATAGAAATATATGGGTGTTCATTTTTCGTCCGTAAACGGACAGATGAAAAATGGACGTACAGCATGCCCGTGTGAAAGGGGCTTTATAGATGCAACTTGTCCCAGCTGTAATCAGAGACAATAAAATAAATAAGGTATTGCGCTCACAACACTTCCATCTGTGCATATACACAAAGAAATGTGTATTATTGAACACTAATGACCATATTTGTAAATCTTATGGAATCATTTAAATGAACAATATGCAATGAACAATATACATGAAACCGTGAAGAAATAATCTAATAAATGAAAATAAAAAATATATATGAATCTGTGTAGTAATAATATCCCACAGTAACAGTGACTTTGTGCTGAAGAATCTTCAATATTATCAAATAAAACAATATATATGATTCTGTATAATAATAATGTCCCACACAAACAGTGAATTTGTGCTGATGAATCTTCAATATATATAAAAAAGGTGACTGCTTGTGCCTCCTCCCTTAAGTGAAGATATGCGCTCACCTCATGAATAGCCTGCAATTAGGCTATTAACGCTTGCGGTTCACCTCCTTTGGAACCTACTAGTTTTAGAAACTCCTGTGTGAAAGATATCCATAGACTGCGACATGTGATGTAAAAAAAGATCTCCTCTCATGGGGTGTCACTCCAGTATCTTCCTGACTCCTTGCGATTCTCCATAAGTAAGAAAAAATCTTGACATGGTGCTTTATCGTTTAAAAGTTTTAATTGTGCTGACAGGTAGCACTCACATAAATTCGTATAGTGGCAGTACAAATATATTGCAAACCACCGCTGGCTGCTGGAGCTGTGTTCTCGTGGTCCGATTGTCGGACTGGCTTCCTCCGAGTGACGTGCACTGTCCCACCCCTACGCGTTACGCCACTGGTCACGTGGCTTCATCAGGGGGATTTGATTGGCCAGTCACTCGTAAATTGCCGGCTTATAAAGCCCGGCTCCACCATTTTGTTGACTATCACATGGGGGCAGCCATTTTCCTATAGATGTATGCCTAGTGATTTGTGAATCTAACAGCACTATAGTCATCCCGGAGGAGTGCATGACAACACTACTCCGCAGTCAGCTCGGGTATTATAAATGCATCTCTTAATGGAATATCCCTTAACATACATTAATATCTTAATGGAATAAACAAGTGTCAACAAATTAATAAAACAAATATATGTCCAGTTACAGAAAATATATATAAATCCATATTACAAAAAATATATTAATTTATAAAATATAAATAAAAAATATATATAATAAAATAAAAAATTTTTAATATTTAATCAAAAATATAAAGTAAAAAATAAACTATTTTTAAATGAAAAATTACAAAATATGTTTAAAAATGCACCGGTCCACATGACAGCACACGTGCATGTGAAGAAAGCATGAACAGCAATAGGGGGGGAGAGAGGCATCAACTCTGAGGGAACAGAATGAGCCCCATCACACCTAACAGCACCGCCATGCGTGTTCACACCCACATATGCTACACAAATGGACCTGGAGCACAGACACTAATCTATGTATCACTAATAAAACATGATAAATCAAAATCTTTGTTTAATCCTCCTGGTACTAAGCTACCCAACTCGTAAATCCAGAATGATTCTTTTTTACTAATTTCACGTATTAAATTATCCCCTCTCCAGTGTGAAAAATGTTTAGTGATACCCCAAAATTCAACTTTATTTGCATCTTGATTGTGATGAGTTTTAAAGTGTACTGATAGGTGATGGTATTTGAATCCTATCTCTATATTGTGTACGTGTTCTTGCATGCGTTCTTTCAAACTTCTTTTTGTTCGACCTATATATAGATAGTTACAGGGGCATTTTAAGGCATACACTACTCCTGTGCTATCACAGGAGATGAATTGTTCTATTTTGTATTGTTTACCATTTCTTGGATTTATGAAGAACTCTCTATGTCTTGGATTTGCATGTGTTTTCCTACAACTGTAGCAACGGCCACATTTATAAAATCCAGTTCCAGTAAAGAAATTTAATGTGGTTTTCAAAGTTTGGGGGGGTTCTAACACATTTTTGACTATACGGTCACGGATATTAGGTGCTCTTTTATAAACATACTTAGGTAGCTCTTTAACTACATCCTTCAAAGTTTTATCAAGTTGAAGTATGTTCCAATGTTTATTAATGATTTTCTGGACATCCCTGTATTGTCTACTGTATGGTAATATTATGGATAATTCTTGTTCTCTGGTTTTGGATTTCTTATTATCCTCTAACAATGTGGTTCTATCTTCAAGTTCTATTTTACCTCTTTCCTCCAATACCATTTCTTTCTTATAACCCTTATCTACAAACCTTTGAACCAGTATTTGGCTTTGTATTCTGTAATCATCAATATTAGTGCAGTTCCGTCGTAACCTATAAAATTGACCCCTTGGTACATTTTTGATGTTGCTGTCTCTGATTTGTAATCAGAGACAAGCAACAGCAAGAGGAATGCAGAGGGAAGAGGGACACAGACTTCGTATTCCTTTTGTCATTGCTTGTCTTGGGAAAATGTTCATACGTTATAACAATTATACTGATAGATCTTCTTTAAATTATCATTAATGTGCTTACTAATGAAAGCTCTATATTTAGCCCTCTTATTTAGTTTAATTGCATCTAAAATCCACTCATCTCTAATACCCAGCAATACAACATACAAGCACAAGAACCATGATTCTCCTTTAAGTTGGCAACCGATGTCAAGTGTAGGTTCTTCGGCATGCTCACTGCCTCTAATGCGTATTTTGTGTGTATTTTGTAACTGCAGAAAACTTTACAGTCCGTTTTCCAAAAGTAGCCTTGCCAATCACAGCATGCATGTCTAGTGTATAATTAAAAACTTGTGTGCAAGGACTCCCTGAGTGGGATGCAGTGGAGAAGCTTTAACAAAGGATAGCAATTAATTTATTCTGGATAACAGGCAGAGCTGGCAGAGCACTGATTGGCATTTTAATATCTCATCATTTGTAGACTTGACAAGACCTCATTAGGAGCTGTTAGGAAAATTACAGGTCAGAACAGCTAAAATCTGATCAGTCAGCATGTCACATTGAATGCAAAAACTGCTGTAGGCTCATTCACAGCTTGTCGGTATGTTTGTGAAAATGAAGATGCCAGTTTCCTGATACATTCAAAACATTTGCACCTTTTTTCCAAATGTGATATTGTAAAACTAATTATGTTCTTCTTTTTTACACTGTACTCTGATTTGATTCCATATTCAAGAGAGATACACTTAAAGTGGTATTAATCCCCAAACCAAGAATGTAATATATTCCATCTTACCAATCGTTAGATGTGGTGGCTCCATCATTTTTCTATCTTTAGAACCCCTTCAAACCGGCTGCGACTTGTCATGCAATTTTGGCTTGTCGCATCCTATTGTCCGCAATTAAAGCAGTCATATCACTGCGATTCCGACTTGGTCGGAGCTGCGCCTATTTCTAAAGTAGAGCATGCACTACTTTAGGTGTGACTTGCATAGTAATCTGCAGGGGACTGACAACTCCTGGGGCCCCCGGGCAATAGGGGATCATGGGGCCCCTGTGTCCTTGCCCAAACTCAAAAAAGCCTATGCAAAATGGACCAGGGGCATCTCATGAGGCCCCATACTGACCCTGGCCCTCGGGCAGTGCCTGAGTTTCCAAATGGTCAGTCCGCCCCTGGTCATCTGTGTCTTGGAAGCCGCAGATGTCTTGCAAGTCCACACCTCAAGTCGGAATACCATCTAACTTTGAAATTGTGCGAAGTCACATGATTTCAATGTCAGATCGGTGTGTCCGGGGTGTTAGCGTTTTTTCCCCTCTGTATTCCCCTGGTAATCTGGCCAGTAACACTCCTCCTACATTAGTGAGACACAACTCTTGAGGAATAAGTACAGAAGGCACAGTGTGCAGCAGCAGTCAGTCTGGGGGAAGGGTAGAGTTAAATGTATTAGCAGATAAGAATACACTAACAAATTGCAGCAGCACAGTGGCTAAATGGTTAGCACTTCCACCTGGCAGTACTAGCGTCGTTAGTTCAAATCCACAGCACCACCTGCCTGGAGTTTGTATGTTCTCCCTGTGCCTGCGTGGGTTTCCTCCAGGTACTCCAGCTTCCTCCCACACTCTAAAAGACATGCTGGTAGGCAGGGGCGTATCTATCGCGAGGCAAACAAGGCATCTGCCTTGGGCAGCACTTTTCAGGGGGGCAGCACCGCCCCCAGGCAGAAGGGACCAGTGCTGTCGCTGCAAAGGGCTGTGCTTGGCCCGGTGGGGAGTATTCGTGTGTGTGCTCAGCGGTGAGGAGACAGAGAACCTGTCAGCTATGGAGCCGGCTGGAGAGGGGGTCAGGCGGCACATAGAGGACCGTGCATTTCTCTCTATGCTCTATGTGCCGCCAGTCACCTCCCCTATCCATCTCCTGCATATGGTCAGCTCCTGTATGCTACCCCACGGCCGCCCCCCCCCCCCTTCAGCACTGCAGGGGATCTGTCAGCATATGCAGTTCCCCCCTCCCCTCACACAGATGGGAGAGGAGAGAGAAAGCTGTCCCTGCTCCTCCCACCCTCTCCTCCTGTGTCTGCCCCACCCAGACTTCCAGCCAGCCTTGTATATTCTTTCCCCCTTCCCCCCCCCCCCATCTCTCTCTCTCTCCCTCTCCCCTCTCTCCCCCTCTCTCCCCCCTCTCTCTCTCCACCACCTCTACCCCTCCTCTCTCTCTCCCCCTCTCCCTCTCGCTTCATCCCTCTCCCTTTCTTCCACCCCCTCCCTCTCCCCTCTCTCTCTTCCCCCTCTCTCTCTTCCCCCCTCTCCTTCTCTCTCTCCCTCTTCCCCCCTCTCTCGCCCCCCTCTCCCCTCTATCTCTACCCCTCCCTCTCCCTCTTTCCCCGCTTTCTCCCTCCCTATCTCTCCCCCTCTCTCCCCCCTCTATCTTTCTCTCTCTCTCCTCTCTCTCTTCTCTCTCTCCCTTCCTCCTCTCTCTCTCCCTCCTCTCCCACCCCCCCTCTCTCTCCCCCCTCTCTCTTCTCTCTCCCCCCTCTCTCTTCTCCTCTCTCTTCTATCTCCTCTCTCCCCCCTCTTTCACCCCCCTCTCTATCTCCCTCCTCTCTTCTCTCTCCCCCCCTCTCTCCCTCTCTTTCCTCCCCCCTCTCTCTATCTCCCTCCTCTCTTCTCCTCCCCTCCCTCTCTCTTTCTCTCTCTCTCTTTCTCCCCCCCCTCCTCTCTCTCCTCTCTCGCTCTCTTCCCCTCTCCCTCCCCCCTCTCTCCCTCTTCTCCCCCCTCTCCTCTCTCCCCCCTCTCTCTTCCCCCCTCTCTCCCCCCTCTCTCCCTCTTCTCCCCCCTCTCCTCTCCCCCCCTCTCTCTTCCCCCCTCTCTCCCCCCTCTCCCCCCTCTCTCTCCCTCTCCCCCTCCCTCCCCCTCCCTCTCTTCCCCCCTCTCTCTCCTTCTCTCTCTCCCTCTTCCACCCCTCTCTCTCCCCCTCTCTCGCCCCCTCTCTCCCCCTCTCTCGCCCCCTCCTTACCCCCCTCTCTTTCCCACCTCTCTCCTCCCTCTCTCTCTCCCTCTCTCTCTCTCTCTTCCTCCCTCCCTCCCCTTTCTCTCCTCTCTCCCTCCCTCTCTCTTCTCTCTCCCTCTCTCCTCTCTCTCTCTGATTGGTGTCAGTGGGAGGAATAGTGCCCCATCATTGGTGTCAGTAGGAGGACGTGCCCCATCATTAGTGACAGTGTGGGAGGAATAGTGCCCCATCATTGGTGTCAGTGTGGGAGGAATAGTGCCCCATCACTGGTGTCAGTGTGGGAGGAATAGTGCCCCATCATTGGTGTCAGTGTGGGAGGAATAGTGCCCCATCACTGATGTCAGTGTGGAAGTAATAGTACCCCATAATTGGTGTCAGTGGGAGGAATACTGCCCCATCATTGGTGTCAGTGTGGGAGGAATAGTGCCCCATCATTGGTGTCAGTGTGGGAGGAATAGTGCCCCATAACTGGTGTCAGTGTGGAAGTAATAGTACCCCATCCATGGTGTCAGTGGGAGGAATAGTGCCCCATTATTGATGTCAGTGGGAGGAATAACGGCCATTGGTGCCAATGGGAGGAGCTCTAACAGGAAGAGGCGGAGCCTAAATAGGAAGGGGTGGGTTTACAGATGAAGGGGTGGATCTTAAACAGGAAGGGGTGGGAACAATTTAGATGCGGGGGGGGGGGCGATTTTAGTCTTGCCTAGGGCAGCACAAAACCAAAATACACCACTGCTGGTAGGTTAATTGGATCCTGTCTAAATTGGCCCTAGTATGTGTATGTATGAATGTGAGTTAGAAAACTTAGATTGTACGCCCCTTGAGGGTTAGGGACTGATGTGAATGTACAATATATATGTAAAGCGCTGCATAAAATTGACAGCACTATATAAGTACCTGAAATAAATAAATTGAAGTCAAACCGCAGAAAACACTTCATAATCAGTGACAATGGTGGGATAATGGTGTTTAAATGAATGAATAAAAGCTGATCATTTTAATAGCCCAAGCCAGTGTTAAATGGTATGTCTCATCCATGTAAACTGATACATTCTGTTGGACAGCTTGAGCTTCTGAAAAACAGACTTGCTGGCTGAATCTCCAGATAAAACTAGAAGAAGGGCAGCACAGTGGCTAAATGGTTAGCACTTCTGCCTGGCAGCACTAGGGTCGTTGGTTCAAATCCCAGCCATGGCACCACCTGCCTGGAGTTTGCATGTTCTCCCTGTGCCTGCATGGGTTTCCTCCGGGTACTCTAGTTTCCTCCCACACTCCAAAGACATGCTGGTAGGTTAATTGAATCCTGTCTAAATTGGCCCTAGTATGTGTATGAATGTAAGTTAGGGACCTTAGATTGTACACCCCTTGAGGGTTAGGGAATGATGTGAATGTACAATATATATGTAAAGTAATTAGAGATGAGCGAATCGAAGTATCCGAAGTGGAATTCGAGTCGAATATCGGAAAAATTTCGATTCGTGCCGAATCCGAAAAATAGCCTAATTCGGACGCGCGAATCGAAATTTTTCAGAAAATGGCAGCTGACATGTGCGGCGACAGAGCGGGGATGTCTGGGAAGGCGCGCAGACAAGGCGCGCTGACCCATAATGCATTCCTCAACTACATGTGATCGCATCAGCCAATCAGCAGCCAGCCAGCCAGCACTGTGTAATGGTCGAGCTATAAATAGCGGCCATTTTGGAATTCTTCATTTGCCTGCAGTTATTGAACAGAGGCAGACCGCTCTGTACTAGGGACAGGGACAGAGTTAGGGCCACAGAAACGATAATTGGGGACAGAGAAAAGTTACTTAGGGACAGAGAACCATTACTCAGGGACACAGACTTGTTAATGAGGGCCACAGAATCGTTATTTAGGGAAAAAGAAACGCTAGTTAGGGCCACAGAACTCAGGGACAGACATACTCATACTCAGGGACAGACAGAATTGTTACTCAGTGCCAGAGAATTGTTACTTAGGGCCACAGAAACGTTATTTTTTACTCAGGGACAGACAGAATTGTTACTGAGTGCCAGAGAATTGTTACTCAGGGACAGACAGAATTGTTACTGAGTGCCAGAGAATTGTTACTTAGGGCCACAGAAACTTTAATTAGGGCCACAGAATTTTTACTCAGGGACAGACAGAATTGTTACTGAGTGCCAGAGAATTGTTACTCAGGGACAGACAGAATTGTTACTGAGTGCCAGAGAATTGTTACTTAGGGCCACAGAAACTTTACTTAGGGCCACAGAATTTTTACTCAGGGACAGACAGAATTGTTACTGAGTGCCAGAGAATTGTTACTCAGGGACAGACAGAATTGTTACTGAGTGCCAGAGAATTGTTACTCAGGGACAGACAGAATTGTTACTGAGTGCCAGAGAATTGTTACTCAGGGCCACAGAAACTTTACTTAGGGCCACAGAATTTTTACTCAGGGACAGACAGAATTGTTACGGAGTGCCAGAGAATTGTTACTCAGGGCCACAGAAACTTTAATTAGGGCCACAGAATTTTTACTCAGGGACAGACAGAATTGTTACTGAGTGCCAGAGAATTGTTACTCAGGGATACATAATCGTTGAATTAAAGAGTATGTCAGACAACATGCAGAGGAGTGGCAGAGGAGGCAATTTTTTAGGAGCGAGCAGACGTGGCAGCAGAGGAAGGGGTCGAGGCAGCACTATTCGCAGCCAGAGGCCAGTGCTCCCGGTGTCATCCAGCGGTCGTGTCTCCACCGACAACCCTGCCGTCATTGATTGGTTGGCTCGGTCGTCTTCCTCTTCCCAGGTCACCTCTGACACCTACAGCCAACGGTCGGTGGGTACGTCAGACACAACCGTTAGTTGGCATGGCCCGGGAGCAAGCCCACTGAAATCACATGTCCTCTACCTGCCCCTGTCCTTTGCTGTTCCCTCACCAAGCGAAGTATCGCATGCTGTGGGCTCAGCCCCACTGTACAGTGAGGAAGAGCTAACAGAGGGCGGTCAGGAACGGGGGGAGACATCGGCCTTTTCAGCAGCCAGGCGAAGAAGTACTGGCGAGGAGAGTGACATAGGGTGCTGGCAGATTACGGACCTCCCATAGCTGCTGCCAGGCCCCTAATCTTCCATGGGCCCCTATATACCGCCTCCTCATGCTGCTGCCAAGTCCAGAGTCTCTCATGGGTCCCTGTACAGCCTCCCATTGCTGTTGTCTCCATCGCCACACTCTGCCATGTGCCACATTCAGGTCTCTTCACACTGCTTGTGTTTTCAATTTTTTGACATAGGGTGCTGGCAGATTACGGGCCTCCCATAGCTGCTGCCAGGCCCCTAATCTGCCATGGGCCCCTATATACCGCCTCCTCATGCTGCTGCCAAGTCCAGAGTCTCTCATGGGTCCCTGTACAGCCTCCCATTGCTGCTGTCTCCATCGCCACACTCTGCCATGTGCCACTTTCAGGTCTCCTCACACACTGCTGTTGTGTTGAATTTTTTGACATAGGGTGCTGGCAAATTACGGGCCTCCCATAGCTGCTGCCAGGCCCCTAATCTGCCATGGGCCCCTATATACCGCCTCCTCATGCTGCTGCCAAGTCCAGAGTCTCTCATGGGTCCCTGTACGGCCTCCCATTGCTGCTGTTTCCATCGCCACACTCTGCCATGTGCCACATTCAGGTCTCTTCACACTGCTGGTGTGTTGAATTTTTTGACATAGGGTGCTGGCAGATTACGGGCCTCCCATAGCTGCTGCCAGGCCCCTAATCTGCCATGGGCCCCTATATACCGCCTCCTCATGCTGCTGCCAAGTCCAGAGTCTCTCATGGGTCCCTGTACGGCCTCCCATTGCTGCTGTCTCCATCGCCACACTCTGCCATGTGCCACATTCAGGTCTCTTCACACTGCTTGTGTTTTCAATTTTTTGACATAGGGTGCTGGCAGATTACGGGCCTCCCATAGCTGCTGCCAGGCCCCTAATCTGCCATGGGCCCCTATATACCGCCTCCTCCTGCTGCTGCCAAGTCCAGAGTCTCTCATGGGTCCCTGTACGGCCTCCCATTGCTGCTGTCTCCATCGCCACACTCTGCCATGTGCCACTTTCAGGTCTCCTCACACACTGCTGGTGTGTTGAATTTTTTGACATAGGGTGCTGGCAGATTACGGGCCTCCTATAGCTGCTGCCAGGCCCCTAATCTGCCATGGGCCCCTATATACCGCCTCCTCATGCTGCTGCCAAGTCCAGAGTCTCTCATGGGTCCCTGTACGGCCTCCCATTGCTGCTGTCTCCATCGCCACACTCTGCCATGTGCCACTTTCAGGTCTCCTCACACACTGCTGTTGTGTTGAATTTTTTGACATAGGGTGCTGGCAGATTACGGGCCTCCCATTGCTGCTGCCAGGCACGTAATCTGCCATGGGCCCCCGTACCGACTCCTCATGCTGTGACGTTGCAACAAGGTGGAATTCAACCCTACATATGTTAGACCGCCTTTACGAACAGCGAAAGGCCATCACAGATTTCCTGATGTTAAAAGCGGATAAAGGTACTCCCTGTGTAACTTAGATGTCAGCCATTGGCAGCTCATGCGTGACACCTGCCGCTTGCTCAGGCCCTTTGAGGAGGCCACGCTATTCGTGAGTCGGCAGGACTATGGGATGAACGACGTCATTCCTCTGTTGCACGTCCTGGAACAAATGCTGTTAACAATGGCTGGTCAGGGTGCAGTAGACGTGGCGCACAGATCTCAACGCCACATGACCCCTGTGGGGGCAGGACAGGAAGAAGAGGAGGAGGTAGAGGAGGACATTGGTGCTCAGGAATTATTGAGTGAAATGGGTGGTTTTTCCACTCAGCGGACAGGAGTGGAGGAGCAGGAGCATCTGGTAGAGGAGGAGGAGGAGGAGACAGAGGACCCAGACGCACCGTGGCAGTATGCTGTGGAGATGGAGGCAGGGAGTCCCTCGCATTCCTTGGCACAAATGGCCCATAGCATGCTCGCTTGCTTGCGTAGCGACAGCCGAATAATAACCATCAGACAGAGGGATGACTTTTGGCTGTCCACCTTGTTGGACCCTCGCTACCGGTCCAAAATGGTGGCCTTTTTCACACCTGCTGAGAGGGAGGCCAAAATTACGTACTATAAAAACCACCTATGTAGTCAGTTGGTCTCTGCCTTTGTGCGCCAACGTCCATCCTCAGACACTGTGGGCCCTGTGCGCTCGCGTTCCGCTGCCATGGCAGCAGGGGAGGGGTGGGGTGGTAGGAGCAGTGGCAGCTCCACCAGCAGCGGCTGCCTCAGTCTGCAGTCGATGATGAGTAGCTTTCTTCACCAGCGCAGTGAGGAAACTACTAACCAGCCGCAGCAGCAGCAGCAGCATCAGGTGGACCTGGAGCAGGAGCTCAAACAACAGGCTTGGGCCTACTTGGACAGCACCCTGCCAACCGAGGTAGACAATCCCCTTGACTACTGGGCAACGAAACTTGACCTTTGGCCCCAACTAGCTGAATTTGCCCTTGAAAGGCTGTCATGCCCGGCCAGTAGCGTGGCATCGGAGCGCGTGTTTAGTGCGGCAGGAGGTATTGCAACTCCGCGGAGGACACGACTGTCCACCCAAAGTGTGGAGAGACTCACGTTTGTGAAAATGAATCAGGCGTGGATTAGTCTGGATTTCAAACCACCAGTTCCTGACACAACTGACTAAATCCGCCATGAATCATGCCTCAAACATGTGCCACTTTCAGGTCTCCTCACACACTGCTGGTGTGTAGAATTTTTTGACATAGGGTGCTGGCAGATTACGGGCCCCCTATAGCTGCTGCCAGGCCCCTAATCTGCCATGGGCCCCTATATACCGCCTCCTCATGCTGCTGCCAGTTCCAGAGTCTCTCATGGGTCCCTGTACGGCCTCCCATTGCTGCTGTCTCCATCGCCACACTCTGCCATGTGCCACTTTCAGGTCTCCTCACACACTGCTGGTGTGTTGAATTTTTTGACATAGGGTGCTGGCAGATTACGGGCCTCCTATAGCTGCTGCCAGGCCCCTAATCTGCCATGGGCCCCTATATACCGCCTCCTCATGCTGCTGCCAAGTCCAGAGTCTCTCATGGGTCCCTATACGGCCTCCCATTGCTGCTGTCTCCATCGCCACACTCTGCCATGTGCCACTTTCAGGTCTCCTCACACACTGCTGTTGTGTTGAATTTTTTGACATAGGGTGCTGGCAGATTACGGGCCTCCCATAGCTGCTGCCAGGCCCCTAATCTGCCATGGGCCCCTATATACCGCCTCCTCATGCTGCTGCCAAGTCCAGAGTCTCTCATGGGTCCCTGTACAGCCTCCCATTGCTGCTGTCTCCATCGCCACACTCTGCCATGTGCCACATTCAGGTCTCTTCACACTGCTTGTGTTTTCAATTTTTTGACATAGGGTGCTGGCAGATTACGGGCCTCCCATAGCTGCTGCCAGGCCCCTAATCTGCCATGGGCCCCTATATACCGCCTCCTCATGCTGCTGCCAAGTCCAGAGTCTCTCATGGGTCCCTGTACGGCCTCCCATTGCTGCTGTCTCCATCGCCACACTCTGCCATGTGCCACTTTCAGGTCTCCTCACACACTGCTGTTGTGTTGAATTTTTTGACATAGGGTGCTGGCAGATTACGGTCCTCCCATAGCTGCTGCCAGGCCCCTAATCTGCCATGGGCCCCTATATACCGCCTCCTCATGCTGCTGCCAAGTCCAGAGTCTCTCATGGGTCCCTGTACGGCCTCCCATTGCTGCTGTCTCCATCGCCACACTCTGCCATGTGCCACTTTCAGGTCTCCTCACACACTGCTGGTGTGTTGAATTTTTTGACATAGGGTGCTGGCAGATTACGGGCCTCCCATAGCTGCTGCCAGGCCCCTAATCTGCCATGGGCCCCTATATACCGCCTCCTCATGCTGCTGCCAAGTCCAGAGTCTCTCATGGGTCCCTGTACGGCCTCCCATTGCTGCTGTCTCCATCGCCACACTCTGCCATGTGCCACATTCAGGTCTCTTCACACTGCTTGTGTTTTCAATTTTTTGACATAGGGTGCTGGCAGATTACGGGCCTCCCATAGCTGCTGCCAGGCCCCTAATCTGCCATGGGCCCCTATATACCGCCTCCTCATGCTGCTGCCAAGTCCAGAGTCTCTCATGGGTCCCTGTACGGCCTCCCATTGCTGCTGTCTCCATCGCCACACTCTGCCATGTGCCACTTTCAGGTCTCCTCACACACTGCTGGTGTGTTGAATTTTTTGACATAGGGTGCTGGCAGATTACGGGCCCCCTATAGCTGCTGCCAGGCCCCTAATCTGCCATGGGCCCCTATATACCGCCTCCTCATGCTGCTGCCAGTTCCAGAGTCTCTCATGGGTCCCTGTACGGCCTCCCATTGCTGCTGTCTCCATCGCCACACTCTGCCATGTTCCACTTTCAGGTCTCCTCACACACTGCTGGTGTGTTGAATTTTTTGACATAGGGTGCTGGCAGATTACGGGCCTCCTATAGCTGCTGCCAGGCCCCTAATCTGCCATGGGCCCCTATATACCGCCTCCTCATGCTGCTGCCAAGTCCAGAGTCTCTCATGGGTTCCTATACGGCCTCCCATTGCTGCTGTCTCCATCGCCACACTCTGCCATGTGCCACTTTCAGGTCTCCTCACACACTGCTGTTGTGTTGAATTTTTTGACATAGGGTGCTGGCAGATTACGGGCCTCCCATAGCTGCTGCCAGGCCCCTAATCTGCCATGGGCCCCTATATACCGCCTCCTCATGCTGCTGCCAAGTCCAGAGTCTCTCATGGGTCTCTGTACAGCCTCCCATTGCTGCTGTCTCCATCGCCACACTCTGCCATGTGCCACATTCAGGTCTCTTCACACTGCTTGTGTTTTCAATTTTTTGACATAGGGTGCTGGCAGATTACGGGCCTCCCATAGCTGCTGCCAGGCCCCTAATCTGCCATGGGCCCCTATATACCGCCTCCTCATGCTGCTGCCAAGTCCAGAGTCTCTCATGGGTCCCTGTACGGCCTCCCATTGCTGCTGTCTCCATCGCCACACTCTGCCATGTGCCACTTTCAGGTCTCCTCACACACTGCTGTTGTGTTGAATTTTTTGACATAGGGTGCTGGCAGATTACGGGCCTCCCATAGCTGCTGCCAGGCCCCTAATCTGCCATGGGCCCCTACATACCGCCTCCTCATGCTGCTGCCAAGTCCAGAGTCTCTCATGGGTCCCTGTACGGCCTCCCATTGCTGCTGTCTCCATCGCCACACTCTGCCATGTGCCACTTTCAGGTCTCCTCACACACTGCTGGTGTGTTGAATTTTTTGACATAGGGTGCTGGCAGATTACGGGCCTCCCATAGCTGCTGCCAGGCCCCTAATCTGCCATGGGCCCCTATATACCGCCTCCTCATGCTGCTGCCAAGTCCAGAGTCTCTCATGGGTCCCTGTACGGCCTCCCATTGCTGCTGTCTCCATCGCCACACTCTGCCATGTGCCACATTCAGGTCTCTTCACACTGCTTGTGTTTTCAATTTTTTGACATAGGGTGCTGGCAGATTACGGGCCTCCCATAGCTGCAGCCAGGCCCCTAATCTGCCATGGGCCCCTATATACCGCCTCCTCATGCTGCTGCCAAGTCCAGAGTCTCTCATGGGTCCCTGTACGGCCTCCCATTGCTGCTGTCTCCATCGCCACACTCTGCCATGTGCCACTTTCAGGTCTCCTCACACACTGCTGTTGTGTTGAATTTTTTGACATAGGGTGCTGGCAGATTACGGGCCTCCCATAGCTGCTGCCAGGCCCCTAATCTGCCATGGGCCCCTATACACCGCCTCCTCATGCTGCTGCCAAGTCCAGAGTCTCTCATGGGTCCCTGTACGGCCTCCCATTGCTGCTGTCTCCATCGCCACACTCTGCCATGTGCCACTTTCAGGTCTCCTCACACACTGCTGGTGTGTTGAATTTTTTGACATAGGGTGCTGGCAGATTACGGGCCTCCCATAGCTGCTGCCAGGCCCCTAATCTGCCATGGGCCCCTATATACCGCCTCCTCATGCTGCTGCCAAGTCCAGAGTCTCTCATGGGTCCCTGTACGGCCTCCCATTGCTCCTGTCTCCATCGCCACACTCTGCCATGTGCCACATTCAGGTCTCTTCACACTGCTTGTGTTTTCAATTTTTTGACATAGGGTGCTGGCAGATTACGGGCCCCCTATAGCTGCTGCCAGGCCCCTAATCTGCCATGGGCCCCTATATACCGCCTCCTCATGCTGCTGCCAGTTCCAGAGTCTCTCATGGGTCCCTGTACGGCCTCCCATTGCTGCTGTCTCCATCGCCACACTCTGCCATGTGCCACTTTCAGGTCTCCTCACACACTGCTGGTGTGTTGAATTTTTTGACATAGGGTGCTGGCAGATTACGGGCCTCCCATAGCTGCTGCCAGGCCCCTAATCTGCCATGGGCCCCTATATACTGCCTCCTCATGCTGCTGCCAAGTCCAGAGTCTCTCATGGGTCCCTGTACGGCCTCCCATTGCTCCTGTCTCCATCGCCACACTCTGCCATGTGCCACATTCAGGTCTCTTCACACTGCTTGTGTTTTCAATTTTTTGACATAGGGTGCTGGCAGATTACGGGCCCCCTATAGCTGCTGCCAGGCCCCTAATCTGCCATGGGCCCCTATATACCGCCTCCTCATGCTGCTGCCAGTTCCAGAGTCTCTCATGGGTCCCTGTACGGCCTCCCATTGCTGCTGTCTCCATCGCCACACTCTGCCATGTGCCACTTTCAGGTCTCCTCACACACTGCTGGTGTGTTGAATTTTTTGACATAGGGTGCTGGCAGATTACGGGCCTCCTATAGCTGCTGCCAGGCCCCTAATCTGCCATGGGCCCCTATATACCGCCTCCTCATGCTGCTGCCAAGTCCAGAGTCTCTCATGGGTCCCTATACGGCCTCCCATTGCTGCTGTCTCCATCGCCACACTCTGCCATGTGCCACTTTCAGGTCTCCTCACACACTGCTGTTGTGTTGAATTTTTTGACATAGGGTGCTGGCAGATTACGGGCCTCCCATAGCTGCTGCCAGGCCCCTAATCTGCCATGGGCCCCTATATACCGCCTCCTCATGCTGCTGCCAAGTCCAGAGTCTCTCATGGGTCTCTGTACAGCCTCCCATTGCTGCTGTCTCCATCGCTACACTCTGCCATGTGCCACATTCAGGTCTCTTCACACTGCTTGTGTTTTCAATTTTTTGACATAGGGTGCTGGCAGATTACGGGCCTCCCATAGCTGCTGCCAGGCCCCTAATCTGCCATGGGCCCCTATATACCGCCTCCTCATGCTGCTGCCAAGTCCAGAGTCTCTCATGGGTCCCTGTACGGCCTCCCATTGCTGCTGTCTCCATCGCCACACTCTGCCATGTGCCACTTTCAGGTCTCCTCACACACTGCTGTTGTGTTGAATTTTTTGACATAGGGTGCTGGCAGATTACGGGCCTCCCATAGCTGCTGCCAGGCCCCTAATCTGCCATGGGCCCCTATATACCGCCTCCTCATGCTGCTGCCAAGTCCAGAGTCTCTCATGGGTCCCTGTACGGCCTCCCATTGCTGCTGTCTCCATCGCCACACTCTGCCATGTGCCACATTCAGGTCTCTTCACACTGCTTGTGTTTTCAATTTTTTGACATAGGGTGCTGGCAGATTACGGGCCTCCCATAGCTGCTGCCAGGCCCCTAATCTGCCATGGGCCCCTATATACCGCCTCCTCATGCTGCTGCCAAGTCCAGAGTCTCTCATGGGTCCCTGTACGGCCTCCCATTGCTGCTGTCTCCATCGCCACACTCTGCCATGTGCCACTTTCAGGTCTCCTCACACACTGCTGTTGTGTTGAATTTTTTGACATAGGGTGCTGGTAGATTACGGGCCTCCCATAGCTGCTGCCAGGCCCCTAATCTGCCATGGGCCCCTATATACCGCCTCCTCATGCTGCTGCCAAGTCCAGAGTCTCTCATGGGTCCCTGTACGGCCTCCCATTGCTGCTGTCTCCATCGCCACACTCTGCCATGTGCCACTTTCAGGTCTCCTCACACACTGCTGGTGTGTTGAATTTTTTGACATAGGGTGCTGGCAGATTACGGGCCTCCCATAGCTGCTGCCAGGCCCCTAATCTGCCATGGGCCCCTATATACCGCCTCCTCATGCTGCTGCCAAGTCCAGAGTCTCTCATGGGTCCCTGTACGGCCTCCCATTGCTCCTGTCTCCATCGCCACACTCTGCCATGTGCCACATTCAGGTCTCTTCACACTGCTTGTGTTTTCAATTTTTTGACATAGGGTGCTGGCAGATTACGGGCCCCCTATAGCTGCTGCCAGGCCCCTAATCTGCCATGGGCCCCTATATACCGCCTCCTCATGCTGCTGCCAGTTCCAGAGTCTCTCATGGGTCCATGTACGGCCTCCCATTGCTGCTGTCTCCATCGCCACACTCTGCCATGTGCCACTTTCAGATCTCCTCACACACTGCTGGTGTGTTGAATTTTTTGACATAGGGTGCTGGCAGATTACGGGCCTCCTTTAGCTGCTGCCAGGCCCCTAATCTGCCATGGGCCCCTATATACCGCCTCCTCATGCTGCTGCCAAGTCCAGAGTCTCTCATGGGTCCCTATACGGCCTCCCATTGCTGCTGTCTCCATCGCCACACTCTGCCATGTGCCACTTTCAGGTCTCCTCACACACTGCTGTTGTGTTGAATTTTTTGACATAGGGTGCTGGCAGATTACGGGCCTCCCATAGCTGCTGCCAGGCCCCTAATCTGCCATGGGCCCCTATATACCGCCTCCTCATGCTGCTGCCAAGTCCAGAGTCTCTCATGGGTCCCTGTACAGCCTCCCATTGCTGCTGTCTCCATCGCCACACTCTGCCATGTGCCACATTCAGGTCTCTTCACACTGCTTGTGTTTTCAATTTTTTGACATAGGGTGCAGGCAGATTACGGGCCTCCCATAGCTGCTGCCAGGCCCCTAATCTGCCATGGGCCCCTATATACCGCCTCCTCATGCTGCTGCCAAGTCCAGAGTCTCTCATGGGTCCCTGTACGGCCTCCCATTGCTGCTGTCTCCATCGCCACACTCTGCCATGTGCCACTTTCAGGTCTCCTCACACACTGCTGTTGTGTTGAATTTTTTGACATAGGGTGCTGGCAGATTACGGTCCTCCCATAGCTGCTGCCAGGCCCCTAATCTGCCATGGGCCCCTATATACCGCCTCCTCATGCTGCTGCCAAGTCCAGAGTCTCTCATGGGTCCCTGTACGGCCTCCCATTGCTGCTGTCTCCATCGCCACACTCTGCCATGTGCCACTTTCAGGTCTCCTCACACACTGCTGGTGTGTTGAATTTTTTGACATAGGGTGCTGGCAGATTACGGGCCTCCCATAGCTGCTGCCAGGCCCCTAATCTGCCATGGGCCCCTATATACCGCCTCCTCATGCTGCTGCCAAGTCCAGAGTCTCTCATGGGTCCCTGTACGGCCTCCCATTGCTGCTGTCTCCATCGCCACACTCTGCCATGTGCCACATTCAGGTCTCTTCACACTGCTTGTGTTTTCAATTTTTTGACATAGGGTGCTGGCAGATTACGGGCCTCCCATAGCTGCTGCCAGGCCCCTAATCTGCCATGGGCCCCTATATACCGCCTCCTCATGCTGCTGCCAAGTCCAGAGTCTCTCATGGGTCCCTGTACGGCCTCCCATTGCTGCTGTCTCCATCGCCACACTCTGCCATGTGCCACATTCAGGTCTCTTCACACTGCTTGTGTTTTCAATTTTTTGACATAGGGTGCTGGCAGATTACGGGCCTCCCATAGCTGCTGCCAGGCCCCTAATCTGCCATGGGCCCCTATATACCGCCTCCTCATGCTGCTGCCAAGTCCAGAGTCTCTCATGGGTCCCTGTACGGCCTCCCATTGCTGCTGTCTCCATCGCCACACTCTGCCATGTGCCACTTTCAGGTCTCCTCACACACTGCTGTTGTGTTGAATTTTTTGACATAGGGTGCTGGCAGATTACGGGCCTCCCATAGCTGCTGCCAGGCCCCTAATCTGCCATGGGCCCCTATATACCGCCTCCTCATGCTGCTGCCAAGTCCAGAGTCTCTCATGGGTCCCTGTACGGCCTCCCATTGCTGCTGTTTCCATCGCCACACTCTGCCATGTGCCACATTCAGGTCTCTTCACACTGCTGGTGTGTTGAATTTTTTGACATAGGGTGCTGGCAGATTACGGGCCTCCCATAGCTGCTGCCAGGCCCCTAATCTGCCATGGGCCCCTATATACCGCCTCCTCATGCTGCTGCCAAGTCCAAAGTCTCTCATGGGTCCCTGTACGGCCTCCCATTGCTGCTGTCTCCATCACCACACTCTGCCATGTGCCACTTTCAGGTCTCCTCACACACTGCTGTTGTGTTGAATTTTTTGACATAGGGTGCTGGCAGATTACGGGCCTCCCATAGCTGCTGCCAGGCCCCTAATCTGCCATGGGCCCCTATATACCGCCTCCTCATGCTGCTGCCAAGTCCAGAGTCTCTCATGGGTCCCTGTACAGCCTCCCATTGCTGCTGTTTCCATCGCCACACTCTGCCATGTGCCACATTCAGGTCTCTTCACACTGCTGGTGTGTTGAATTTTTTGACATAGGGTGCTGGCAGATTACGGGCCTCCCATAGCTGCTGCCAGGCCCCTAATCTGCCATGGGCCCCTATATACCGCCTCCTCATGCTGCTGCCAAGTCCAGAGTCTCTCATGGGTCCCTGTACGGCCTCCCATTGCTGCTGCCAGGAGGCAGCAGGGTCGCAGCAGTGTCAGTGGAGGCAAACGGCCACGGAGTAGAGCACCAGCTCCACTGCAGCCTACCACCACGGCCAGTAGTGGTGTCGGTGTGCACGGAGGAAGTAGCAGTCAGCCAGTGAGGAGTAGCGGAGGCAAAGTTTCCTACTCTGCGGTGTGGCAATTTTTCGTCAAGCCGCCCGAGGAAGTAAACGTAGCCGTATGTCGACTATGTGGCCAGAAAGTCAAGCGTGGCCAGGGGGCCCATGTTGGGACTA
This sequence comes from Staurois parvus, assembly GCF_062004578.1. Lineage (NCBI taxonomy): Eukaryota > Metazoa > Chordata > Amphibia > Anura > Ranidae > Staurois > Staurois parvus. Next base: position 345,926 of record NW_028318216.1, read on the forward strand.
CAGCGTTGCGTCAGCATATGCAGCGTCGCCATTCGGTGGCCTGGGAAAACCGTGATAAAGATACGGCGGTTCTGCCTGCCCCAGCCCAGGGTTCCATTTTGTCATAGGGTGCTGGCAGATTACAGGCCTCCCATAGGTGCTGCCAGGCCCCAAATCTGCCATGGGCCCCCGTACCGCCTGGTCACGCTGCTGCTGGGCCCACAGTGTGACCTGGGTCCCTGTACCGCCTCCCATTGCTCCCACTCTGCCATGTGCCACTTTCAGGTCTCCTCACACTCCTGCTGGTTTCCATTTTGTCATAGGTTGCTGTATGGCCTCCCATTGCTGCTGCCTCCACCGCCACACTGTGGCTCCAAACACTGGTTTTGGCCCCGTGACTGGCCAAATGAGTGAAGTGTGCGGTGATTCTAAGATCGACGGCACTCATCTGCATGTCATACTGAGTGACAGTATTATTTCTCTTCCCCAGCAGACTCCAAGGGCATTTAAATTAAAGGTACAGTGTTCTGCACTAATATTAAGTCTCTCTGAAGCCTAGAAACACCCTTTTTTAAGTTAAATTCACAGCGAATTTATTCGACTCGAATCGAATATTGTCCACGAATTCGCCGAATCAGTCGAATCGAATTTTTCATTTCTTCGCTCATCTCTAAAAGTAATGCATAAATTGATGGCGCTATATAAGTACCTGAAATAAAAAAATAAGAAGGAAAGCCTAAAAAAGGAAACAAATATAGCCATCACATCTAAGAATTGGTAAGCTGCAATACAATACATGTTTGCTTTTGGGTTTAATACTCCGGTCACATCAAACCCGACTTTCAAATCGTACGACTTACAGTGAAGTCGCACGATTTCAAAGTCGTGTCAGTTGCCGATTTCAGGTGCGATTTGCAAGACATCTGAGACAGATGTCTATGCAAATCGCACCAAAAGTCGGAACCGCACTGATATGACCACTCTAATTGCGGACAATAGGGTGCAACTTGGCATGTGATTTGCAAGTCGCAAGGCATGTAAATCGCATGCCAATTTGCATCCAGTGTGACCGTGGTGTAATACTGCTTCACCAGTCACAGTGGCAGTTGTGTCTGCAATTTTGTCTTGTGATTTTACCATGCAGGGCCTATTGTAACTCTTCCCCTTCAGTAGTGGGATGTAGTATTACACCAGACTGAAATGTGCCCCTTACAGGTGAACAAATGCTGCTGAGCAGATAGTGTAAGTATTACTGCAGGCATAGGCAGGGCACTTGCATAGGACCTCTTCTTAACTATATACAGTTCTATTTCCCTAAGTCCCGGTTCACACCGATGTAACTTGCCATGTGACTTGACAGTTTAAAGTCGCATGACAAGTTGCACCTTATTTCTGACTATGGAACCGTTCAAGTCGGCTTGACTCTGAGTCACACCAACTTTGAAAAAGGTTCCTGCAATGTTTTTTGTGATTTCATGTGTGACTTAATTGACATCTGTGCATGAAGCCGCACAGATGCCAGCACGCCGCACATGAAGTCTCACTGATCGGTGGCTTTGAATTAGCGTTGAAGTAGCGCGATTTCAAAGCTGCATTCAGTGTGAACCAGGGCTTAAAGTAGTGTTAAACCTTCAGCATCTTTTTAGTTTAAAACAATGAGCACATAAAATTCCCCAGCAAACAGATTGTTAAAGTCCTTACCCCAGCACCTACAGTTTACAATTTTCAATGCTGCTGGCTCTTGCTGTCCTGGTACTGCTTCCCTGAACTTAGTTAAAGTGATTCTAAAGCCAATGTTTTTTGTTTTAATATATAAACAGGTTATATTTACCTGCTCTATGCAAAGATATATCTTGTTTGGCAGTTCCCAATGGTTGTTATCCTTTACTTCTCCCTGCAAGTGTCCTCATAGCAAGCCGTGTGCTATTGGGTCACCTGTACGTGCACATTCCCCAGCATGGCTGTGTGCATCCATAGAAACACACAGAGTGGCTTGGCCATGCCTCCACTCCCTCTTTACAATGGCCCCCATGGATTTCAGTGAAGCCCGTGAATCAAGGGAAAGAGGAGAGCAGGGCTCCCGGAGGGGGCAATGCTGAATCATGGGAGGTGTAGGGAAAGTGATGAAGGGCAGGAGACAGGGTAGAAGAGCTAAAATAATGTTTTTTCACCTTACCATCCCAGAATACATGGTTGTATGTTTCTATTGATGCACATAGAGTAGGGAGACACAGTTCTAGTTCCTACTTGCAAGGGTGGCTGCATAGGATGCTGCAAGAGAAAGGAGTCACTCTGAAACAAGATACCTGGAGCGTTGGTCATGGTACCATCGTGTACAGGAACATAGGCAAGTATCCAGGCTCCATGCACACAAGTGTTTTTTAAGCACCTAGAAGCTATTATCAGCATATTTTTTTCTGCTCCTAGAAGCTAATTAGTGTTATCCTATAGTGTTTAAAACTGAGGGATTAAAATCACTTTATTTCAACAAGAACCTAAGAGCAGACAAGTGGGGGGCTGAGTAGAATCCCTTCTATGCATGAACAGTACAATGACTCTAGGGACAGACATTATACTATATCCTCCTAGGAACACAGACTGGCTGTCAACCAGAAGGTGAAGTTCACAAAACACATCTCCTTATTAAAGTGAGTTGTATTGATCAGTGCGCAGAGAGAAAAGTACAAGTCTACTCAGCTACCTGCTATAAGGCATTTTCTGAAAATCCAGTACTGGGAAAATATGGGGGTTGTCATTGTTAAAGCACAACTCCAACCAACAATAACACAATAAAAATAAATAGCCATCCAGAGATAAGATACAATTATTGCTATAGCCATTTGGCTATATTTACCTTCAGTTCAGAGACTTCTTCCCCAGTACTTTTTTAACATGTCATTACATATATGCATTATCACTAGAGATGAGCGAATCGAACTTGGCGAAGTGGAATTCGTTTCGAAGATTAGGAAAAATTCGATTCGCGCCGAATCCGAAAATTAGCAGACTTCGAATGCGCAAATTGAATTTTTCCAGCAATGGCGGCGACATGTGTGGCGACGGAGCGGGGATCTCTGGGAAGGCGCGCAGACAAGGCGCGCTGACCCATAATGCATTCATTCATGACATGTGATCGCATTAGCCAATCAGCAGCCAGCCAGCCAGCACTGTGTAATGGTGGAGCTATAAATAGCGGCCATCTTAGAATTCTCCATTAGCCTCCGGTCATTCAAGAGAGACAGACCTCTCTGTATTAGGGACAGAGTTAGGGCCACAGAGACTTTAGGGACACAGAATCGTTACTTAGGGACACAGAATTGTTACTCAGGGACAGACACAGAATTGTTACTCAGGGACAGACACAGAATTGTTACTCAGGGACACACACAGAATTGACTTAGTTAGGGCCACAGAGACTTTAGGGACACAGAATCGTTACTTAGGGACACAGAATTGTTACTCAGGGACAGACACAGAATTGTTACTCAGGGACAGACACAGAATTGACTTAGTTAGGGCCACAGAGACTTTAGGGACACAGAATCGTTACTTAGGGACACAGAATTGTTACTCAGGGACAGACACAGAATTGTTACTCAGGGACAGACACAGAATTGACTTAGTTAGGGCCACAGAGACTTTAGGGACACAGAATCGTTACTTAGGGACACAGAATTGTTACTCAGGGACAGACACAGAATTGTTACTCAGGGACAGACACAGAATTGTTACTCAGGGACAGACACAGAATTGTTACTGAGGGACACAGAATTGTTGCTGAGGGACACAGAATTGTTACTGAGGGACACAGAATTGTTACTGAGGGACACAGAATTGTTACTCAGGGACAGACACAGAATTGTTACTCAGGGACAGACACAGAATTGTTACTGAGGGACACAGAATTGTTACTGAGGGACACAGAATTGTTACTGAGGGACACAGAATTGTTACTCAGGGACAGACACAGAATTGTTACTCAGGGACAGACACAGAATTGTTACTCAGTGACAGACACAGAATTGTTACTGAGGGACACAGAATTGTTACTGAGGGACACAGAATTGTTACTGAGGGACACAGAATTGTTACTCAGGGACAGACACAGAATTGTTACTCAGGGACAGACACAGAATTGTTACTCAGGGACAGACACAGAATTGTTACTGAGGGACACAGAATTGTTACTGAGGGACACAGAATTGTTACTGAGGGACACAGAATTGTTACTCAGGGACAGACACAGAATTGTTACTCAGGGACAGACACAGAATTGTTACTCAGGGACAGACACAGAATTGTTACTGAGGGACAGACACAGAATTGTTACTGAGGGACACAGAATTGTTACTGAGGGACACAGAATTGTTACTGAGGGACACAGAATTGTTACTCAGGGACACAGAATCGTTGAATTAAAGAGTATGTCAGACAACACGCAGAGGAGTGGCAGAGGAGGCAATGTTTCAGGAGCGAGCAGACGTGGCAGCAGAGGAAGGGGTCGAGGCAGCACTAGTCGCAGCCAGAGGCCAGTGCTCCCGGTGTCATCCAGCGGTCGTGTCTCCACCGACAACCCTGCCGTCATCGATTGGTTGGCTCGGTCGTCTTCCTCTTCCCAGGTCACCTCTGACACCTACAGCCAACGGTCGGTGGGTACGTCAGACACAACCGTTAGTTGGCATGGCCCGGGAGCAAGCCCACTGAAATCACGTGTCCTCTACCTGCCCCTGTCCTTTGGTGTTCCCTCACCAAGCGAAGTATCGCATGCTGTGGGCTCAGCCCCACTGTACAGTGAGGAAGAGCTAACAGAGGGCGGTCAGGAACGGGGGGAGACATCCGCCTCTTCAGCAGCCAGGCAAAGAAGTACTGGCGAGGAGAGTGGCTCGGTAGCCGGTCTAGAGACAGGTCTGTCTCCTGACCCACACGCAGCCAAGGGGGCTAGTAGTGAGGCGGAGACCCTAATTGATGATGATGAGGCTGATCGCACTTGGCAGCCTCGTCGTCATCAGGCTATTGCTTCCGCATCATCAGGAGAAGAGGGTGCCAGCTTGGCAGCGAGCAAAACAGTCGGTGGGTTGCCCAGGAGGCAGCAGGGTCGCAGCAGTGTCAGTGGAGGCAAACGGCCACGGAGTAGAGCACCAGCTCCACTGCAGCCTACCACCACGGCCAGTAGTGGTGCCGGTGTGCACGGAGGAAGTAGCAGTCAGCCAGTGAGGAGTAGCGGGGGCAAAGTTTCCTACTCGGCGGTGTGGCAATTTTTCGTCAAGCCGCCCGAGGAAGTAAACGTAGCCGTATGTTGACTATGTGGCCAGAAAGTCAAGCGTGGCCAGGGGGCCCATGTTGGGACTACAGCGTTGCGGCAGCATATGCAGCGTCGCCATTTGGTGGCCTGGGAAAACCGTGATAAAGATACGGCGGTTCTGCCTGCCCCAGTCCCCGCTCCATCACCCGCTCCGTTACTTGCTCCGTCACCCGACGTCAATCGCCCTCTATCAGCCAGTCAAGGCTCCAACACCTCTGCTGAGGGGAGTTGTCGCTCGTTGGCATCTTCCGCTCGTTCAGATGCTCCTTCTCCTGCTACTCCTCTTCACGGATTCCGTCAGCAGTCTTTCTTGGAATCCGTTTCCAAGAGACAACAGTTTGCGAGCACGCACCCGACGGTGCAAAAGCTGAACGTCCTCCTGTCCAAGTTGCTGGTGCTGCAGTCCCTCCCTTTCCAAGTGGTGGACTCAGCACCTTTCCGAGAAATGATGGCTTGTGCCGCGTCGCGGTGGAGAGTGCCAAGCCGGCATTTCTTCGCCAAAAAGGCAGTGCCAGCCCTGCATTCACATGTAGAAGAGATGGTGGACCAGTCTTTGAGCACAGCCGCACCAGCAACTTGGACAGGTCACGCCGCTTTTGCCTCCACGTTTGCACGTCCTTGGTCCAGCAAAGATGTCCGCCTCTACCACCTCTTCTTCAGCCGTGTCCTCAGCCGCCACCCCCGTGCCAAGTCCCATTACCCGACCGGCATATCACATGTGCAGGGCGCAACGGTGTCACGCTGTGCTGCACCTGGTATGCCTTGGCGAACGTAGTCACACAGGGGAGGAACTTCTCAGTGTAATGAACAGAGAAATCGACAGATGGCTGTCTCCGCGCAAACTGAAAATCGGAACCATGTTGACCGACAACGGAAAGAACATGGTGTCTGCTCTGCATCAAGGAAGGTTGTGCCATGCGCCATGCATGGCTCACGTGTTCAATCTGGTTGTCAAGCGGTTCCTAAAATCCACCATCCCACTGCAAGACATCCTTAAAATGTCACGTAAACTTTGCATGCATTTCAGCCATTCCTACACCGCAAAGCACACCCTCCTTGAGCTGCAGCGGCAGAACGGAATTCCACAGCATCGCCTGATCTGTGACGTTGCAACAAGGTGGAATTCAACCCTACATATGTTAGACCGCCTTTACGAACAGCGAAAGGCCATCACAGATTTCCTGATGTTACAAGCGTATAAAGGTACTCCCCTGTGTAACTTAGATGTCAGCCATTGGCAGCTCATGCGTGACACCTGCCGCTTGCTCAGGCCCTTTGAGGAGGCCACGCTATTCGTGAGTCGGCAGGACTATGGGATGAACGACGTCATTCCTCTGTTGCACGTCCTGGAACAAATGCTGTTAACAATGGCTGGTCAGGGTGCGGTAGACGTGGCGCACAGATCTCAACGCCACATGACCCCTGTGGGGGCAGGACAGGAAGAAGAGGAGGAGGTAGAGGAGGACATTGGTGCTCAGGAATTATTGAGTGAAATGGGCGGTTTTACCACTCAGCGGACAGGAGTGGAGGAGCAGGAGCATCTGGTAGAGGAGGAGGAGGAGGAGACAGAGGACCCAGACGCACCGTGGCAGTATGCTGTGGAGATGGAGGCAGGGAGTCCCTCGCATTCCTTGGCACAAATGGCCCATAGCATGCTCGGTTGCTTGCGTAGCGACAGCCGAATAATAACCATCAGACAGAGGGATGACTTTTGGCTGTCCACCTTGTTGGACCCTCGCTACCGTTCAAAAATGGTGGCCTTTTTCACACCTGCTGAGAGGGAGGCCAAAATAACGTACTATAAAAACCACCTATGTAGTCAGTTGGTCTCTGGCTTTGTGCGCCAACGTCCATCCTCAGACACTGTGGGCCCTGTGCGCTCGCGTTCCGCTGCCATGGCAGCAGGGGAGGGGTGGGGTGGTAGGAGCAGTGGCAGCTCCACCAGCAGCGGCTGCCTCAGTCTGCAGTCGATGATGAGTAGCTTTCTTCACCAGCGCAGTGAGGAAACTACTAACCAGCCGCAGCAGCAGCAGCATCAGGTGGACCTGGAGCAGGACCTCAAACAACAGGCTTAGGCCTACTTGGACAGCACCCTGCCAACCGAGGTAGACAATCCCCTTGACTACTGGGCAACGAAACTTGACCTTTGGCCCCAACTAGCTGAATTTGCCCTTGAAAGGCTGTCATGCCCGGCCAGTAGCGTGGCATCGGAGCGCATGTTTAGTGCGGCAGGAGGTATTGTAACTCCGCGGAGGACACGACTGTCCACCCAAAGTGTGGAGAGACTCACGTTTGTGAAAATGAATCAGGCGTGGATTAGTCTGGATTTCAAACCACCAGTTCCTGACACAACTGACTAAATCCGCCATGAATCATGCCCCAAACATGTTATTATTTTTAACATAGGCCTCTGTATGGCCTTCAATTTAAGCTGCTTACGCTTCGCCACTCTGCCATGGGCCCCTGTACCGCCTCCTCTTGCTGCTGCCAGGTCCAGAGTGTCTCATGGGTCCCTGTATGGCCTCCCATTGCTGCTGTCTCCATCGCCACACTCTGCCATGTGCCACTTTCAGGTCTCCTCACACTGCTGGTGGGTTCCATTTTGTCATAGGGTGCTGGCAGATTACGGGCCTCCCACTGCTGCTGCCAGGCCCGTAATCTGCCATGGGCCCCCGTACCGCCTCCTCATGCTGCTGCCAGGTCCAGAGTGTCTCATGGGTCCCTGTACGGCCTCCCATTGCTGCTGTCTCCATCGCCACACTCTGCCATGTGCCACTTTCAGGTCTCCTCACACTGCTGGTGGGTTCCATTTTGTCATAGGGTGCTGGCAGATTACGGGCCTCCCATTGCTGCTGCCAGGCCCGTAATCTGCCATGGGCCCCCGTACCGCCTCCTCATGCTGCTGCCAGGTCCAGAGTGTCTCATGGGTCCCTGTACGGCCTTCCATTGCTGCTGTCTCCATCGCCACACTCTGCCATGTGCCACTTTCAGGTCTCCTCACACTGCTGGTGGGTTCCATTTTGTCATAGGGTGCTGGCAGATTACGGGCCTCCCATTGCTGCTGCCAGGCCCGTAATCTGCCATGGGCCCCCGTACCGCCTCCTCATGCTGCTGCCAGGTCCAGAGTGTCTCATGGGTCCCTGTACGGCCTCCCATTGCTGCTGTCTCCATCGCCACACTCTGCCATGTTCCACTTTCAGGTCTCCTCACACTGCTGGTGGGTTCCATTTTGTCACAGGGTGCTGGCAGATTATGGGCCTCCCATTGCTGCTGCCAGGCCCGTAATCTGCCATGGGCCCCCGTACCGACTCCTCATGCTGCTGCCAGGCCCGTAATCTGCCATGGGCCCCTGTACCGCCTCCTCATGCTGCTGCCAGGTCCAGAGTGTGTCATGGGTCCCTGTACGGCCTCCCATTGCTGCTGTCTCCATCGCCACACTCTGCCATGTGCCACTTTCAGGTCTCCTCACACTGCTGGTGGGTTCCATTTTGTCATAGGGTGCTGTATGGCCTCCCATTGCTGCTGCCTCCACCGCCACACTGTGGCTCCATACTCTGGTTTTGGCCCCGTGACTGCCCAAATGAGTGAAGTGTGCCGTGATTCTAAGATCAACGGCACTCATCTGCATGTCATACTGACTGACAGTATTATTTCTCTTCCCCAGCAGACTCCAAGGGCATTTAAATTAAAGGTACAGTGTTCTGCACTAATATAAAGGCTCTCTGAAGCCTAGAAACACCCTTTTATAAGTTAAATTCGCAGCGAATATATTCGCCTCGAATCAAATTTATTCCTCGAATTCGCCGAATCAGCCGAATCAAATTTTTGAATACTTCGCTCATCTCTAATTATCACAACATACCACAGACAAAAAGTACAAAGGGGGCTTACTGTAATTCCAAAAACATTAATCTTACAATGTAATATTAATATTGTTATGTATAAAAGATTTATAACTTGCTGACAGTTTGTGCAGCGCTTTACAATATAAAGTTACAATACAATTTAATACAGGAGGATTAGGAGAGTCCTGTTTGTGGAGGGGGAGGTGGTACAAACGATAATAGCTGTGGGGATAACCTGATGGAGGTTGTTGACATATGGTTTGTAGATGGAAGGTTCTCTGAATAAATTAGTTATCAGGGACAGGGGAAAGAGATAAATGGACAGATTGGAGTAGAGAGTTCCAAAGGATGGGAGAGGTTTCAAAGTCCTGGAGAAAAGCAAGGGAGGAGGTGAAGTGAGTATAGAGAAAAAGGTCTAAAGAGAAGCAGAATGGATGATTTGGGCGATACGTCAACATGAGGTTGGTGATCTTTTTTTTTTCTATTTAATTATGTTCTGCTTTCAGTTAAATTATACCACCAATGGTATCTGCAACACAGGTTTCAATGCCAATGCAATGTTCAGCCCATGCTGGGAGTGTACCCCTTCACAGGTAGTTCATGCAAGTATGCATAATGGGCATATTGCAGGGCGAGAAAACACAAAGTAAAGAGAAAAGTAGACTTTTATTTAAACTGCTCTTCAAAATGAAGTATTTTTTTGTAAGAGTTTGGTTCTGCTTTGAGCTTTTTTGAATATCTCTGTGCTATATAAAGTGAATTAAGGTAGTCTTAGAGCATTCTGAAGACAAATGGACATAACTCATGTCAGCAGCTGCAGTTATTCTTCCTGACACGCCATGTATCTTCTCCACCCACATACTGTACGTGGGGCAGAAAATGATATATCCCTATTAAAGTGAAATATTTATTATTTTATCTTCAGCAGCTAAGGAGTTTATTTATATCTTAACCTGTTCAAACCCTTGGAAAGTCGAAGAAGTAAAATCAGTTGGAAATTATATAAGACTCACTTTTGCCTCTTCTGAGCTAAAAAATTATTCTTCAGCATATTATCCAAAAATGAAGTTGTACAGACTATGGGGCAATACAAAGGGAAGATTGAGCTTTAAATTAATCGGCAATAGGAAGAAAGGGTATTTGATGGGATTTTATGTCTCCATTTGGTTATCACCCTTCCGTTTAGTAACACAAAGTGGTTATTATACACCTTCAACCTGTATTGCTAGTAATAGTTAAAGAGGAACTTTGTACATCTGGTGCCTGCACAGATGTGCCAGAGAGTTCTGCCTGGCTTTCGGGTTCTGGCAGAGCTCTTTGCAAGCGTGCGTAAATTTGTGCACATGCACAGACACAACGCTGTTTGGGACTTCACTATCCATGCATCTTTGCACGTGCACAGGTGTGCCACAGGGCTCTACCTGAACCCCAAGTCCTGCAGCATATCTGCGCACATACAGAGGGGTTTGAGTGATGGCAAATGTCATTCTCACTTAGGCGCGAAAGACAGAAATGTTGCATTGCAACACAAATATCTATTACATTTTTTTAAAAATGTATCCATACGTGAGAGAGGGAGAGGGACGAAGGCAGGGGAACATTTTGTTTAGGGTGAAGGTCCACTGCAGCACCAAATGGTTTGCCACTCATTTGCAGAAGCATGGGATGCCATTAGCAATTAATGGCACCCCTGTGCATTTTCTAAAGTGCAGCCCATTTCTCTGTGTGTTGGGAAAGTACACAGTTTTGCGCACATTTTCGACACACATAGATGTGAACCTAGCTTTGATAGCCTGCATTTTTGTTCCTGCATTTAGATACTTCACAGACAAATATTGTATCTCCAATGCTTTTCTCATTTCAGATGTCTGCTGCTGGTAACAAAATGTATAAAAAAAACATTGCTTATAAAACAATTACGTGTGGATGTTTTGGAGTCTTGTTTATACAATATTTAATGCACTAAATAATGAATCCCATGCACGAATTTACAAAATAAATAAATACATAATAAAATATGAAATATAGCACGGAACATACAACAAGGTGATTGATGTAAGCAAAATAAAGGAAAGCATCTACACTATATTGCCATAAGTATTGGGCCGCCTGCCTTTACACGCACATGAACTTTAATGGCATCCCAGTCTTAGTCCGTAGGGTTTAATATTGAGTTGGCCCACCCTTTGTAGCTATAACAGCTTCATCTCTTCTGGGAAGGCTGTCCACAAGGTTTAGGAGTGTGTCTGTGGGAATGTTTGACCATTCTTCCAGAAGAGCGTTTGTGAGGTCAGGCACTGATGTCGGATGAGAAGGCCTGGATCGCAGTCTCTGCACTAATCCATCCCAAAGGTGATCTATCGGTTTGAGGTCAGGACTCTGTGCAGGCCAGTCAAGTTCCTCCACTCCAAACTCGCTGATCCATGTCTTTATGGACCTTGCTTTGTGCGCTGATGCGCAGTCATGCTGGACAGGAGGCGACCATCCCCAAACTGTTCCCATAAAGTTGGGAGCATGAAGTTGTCCAAAATGTCTTGGTATGCTGATGCCTTTAGAGTTCCCTTCACTGGAACTAAGGGGCCAAGCCCAACTCCTGAAAAACAACCCCGCACCACAATTCCCCCTCCACCAAATTTTACACTTGGCACAATGCAGTCAGGCAAGTTCCGTTCTCCTGGCAACTGCCAAACCCAGACACATCCATTGGATTTCCAGATAGAGAAGCGTGATTCATTACTCCAGAGAACACATCTCTATTGCTCTAGAGTCCAGTGGTGACGTGTTTTACACCACTGCATCTGACGCTTTGCATTGCACTTGGTGATGTAATGCTTGGATGCAGCTGCTCGGTCATGGAAACCCATTCCATGAAGGTCTCTATGCACTGTTGTTGTGCTAATCTGAAGGCCACACAAAGTTTGGAGGTCTTTAGCTTCTGACTCTGCAGACAGTTGGTGACTTCTGCGCACTGTGTGCTTCAGCATGTGCTGACCCTGCACTGTCATTTTACGCGGCCTACCACTTCGTGGCTGAGTTGCTGTTGTTCCCAGTTGCTTCCACTTTGTTATAATACCACTAACAGTTGACCGTGGAATATTTAGTAGCTAGGAAATTTCATGGATAGACTTATTGCACAGGTTGCAACCTATCATGGTACCATACTTGAATTCACTGAGCTCCTGAGAGCAACCCATTCTTTCACAAATGTTTGTAAAAGCAGTCTGCATGCCTACTTGCTTGATTTTATACACATGTAGCCATGCAGGTGATTGGAACACCTGCATCCAGGAGGGGGTGTCCAAATACTTTTGGCAATATAGTGTACTTTCTTCTGTATAAGAATAGTTACAGTCCAACTGCCCTAGTTTAAAGTGGATGTTGCATTACAAATAAAAATACAATTTGCATTGTCCAGTCAGGTGTGTAAAGTAAGAGCAGTATAAGGCCTCATTCAAATGGGCATACTTACACCGTGTTTTGAATGCACTGATTGCACAGGGGTTCCATGCATTTGTGTGTTGGCAGTACTATTCATATCAGTTGGGATGCAGTGGCTGCAAGGAGTTGACATCAGTATGGTTATTGGTCTGTGTTCCCCAACTCACACTGTCTACACTGTCTGTATTCAGGGATGCCCACCTCCACACAGCTGTCAAAGTAGGAGCAATTGATGTATTATATTTTCTTTATTTTTCCCTCATTGTTGGCACTTACATTCCTTAAATGCCAGATTAGTTGTCATTGGAGTGAAGCAGATGTTTTTCACCTCCTTGGGCCCCTTTTGGTGGGTGGGAGCTTATTGTGCCTCTGACTGTGTCACTTCTGGTCTCCGAATCTGAATGATATTGCCACCGGGGGGAACAGGTTGTCTGTCACTTCCAGTTCCTGGATGTTGTCTGGTCATTTCTGGTCGTGATCACGTCACTTCTGATTTCGCACTCGTGACCACAGTGGGAGTCACCAGTAATGGTCATTAGGATGAAGGCTATATATTGCAGTGTGGCAGCATGGCTGTGCCTACTGAAGAAGCCTAGAGGGTGTAATGTGTATAGAGATGAGCTACGCTGCAACTATCCATAAGATGTGCATAGTCCCGGGTGATATATGCCAGCTGTGAATTGATCACTTGTGATTATGGTGTTTTTATAGCTCATATCATAGCACTTTTGGTGCTCTTTTAAGGTGAATACCATCTGGACGGTTTTAATAAACAGTGTTTTTAGCAGAGAACACTACTGGTTTCATTTATAATTTATGTCATTGTTTTAGTGTGGGAGAAGGAGAGCATTGAAGCATTGAAGGAAAGCAGAGGGCACCTTGTGTTGGAGGAGTTATTATAGGCTCATGTGACCATGATATATATATATATTGGGGTCCTCTGTAGGAGGTGAGGAGCAGTACAGAGGATACATATGTATTTGTCCTATTTTGATCCTGGATGCATATATTTGTTTGCATGCATAAAATAATAGTAATGTGAGTGCATTCCTTTGATAAATATAAGTGGGTTATTTTTGTACGGAGAGCACTATATTCTTTATCATTATTTGCATTCACCTGTGTTTGTGAGTTTGAAGCGAAGGAAGAAGGAGGAGGAGAAGAAGGAAGTGAAATGCTTGAGACATCCCCTGGGATTAATAAAACTTTGCCTATGTGACCTTGATTTAGATTGGGGTCCAATTGCAAAGGTGAGCATATATATTGCACCAAGTGATGGGAGCGATACCTATTAAATGACTGGAAGATTAAGAAAGACTAAGCAAGATCCTACCTTAGTGGTGAAGGACTATTGACATTTTTCTGTAGAAGAATACATAATTTTTATTTTTTGGTGAAGGATTATTCACTTTTTTCTATTTATAATTGCTATTTAGGAATATTGTGCTACATCTTTTTATATATTTAAATTAGGAGCAGCAGCTATGTCCGTGCTGCCACTACATCCCAAATGACATGAATGGGACTGCCTGCATGTGAACATCTGTGCACATCTGTGCATCTAAACATGGCCCCCACACAGGTGTACATTAAAGTATGCACATATGAATGAGGCCTAAACGTAAACTGCAAGTAGGTACTATATGCATGCTCAGGATTTCTCAGGACAAAACTGACAAGGCAACCCCTAGTTCCTGTAAATTAATTTATTTTTAGCGCCATGTTAGATTGAGGCACATAAGTCTAAGTTTTCAATGCTGATAGTTCTGTAGTGGTATATGTTACAGGGTGATAATACTGCTGTGCGATTTTACTGTGAAAAGAGCAGTGTTGACACTCTGTTAAAGAAATAACAGAAAATAATAACAGATTAACAAATAGGATCAACAGGAAGCAAAACTATTAGAGATGAGCGAAGTATTCAAAAATTCGATTCGACTGATTCAGCGAATTCGTGGACAATATTCGATTCGAGTCGAATATATTCGCTGTGAATTTAACTTAAAAAAGGGTGTTTCTAGGCTTCAGAGAGACTTAATATTAGTGCAGAACACTGTACCTTTAATTTAAATGCCCTTGGAGTCTGCTGGGGAAGAGAAATAATACTGTCAGTCAGTATGACATGCAGATGAGTGCCGTCGATCTTAGAATCACCGCACACTTCACTCATTTGGCCAGTCACGGGGCCAAAACCAGTGTTTGGAGCCACAGTGTGGCGGTGGAGGCAGCAGCAATGGGAGGCCATACAGCAACCTATGACAAAATGGAAACCAGCAGGAGTGTGAGGAGACCTCAAAGTGGCACATGGCAGAGTGGGAGCAATGGGAGGCGGTACAGGGACCCATGTCACACTGTGGACCCAGCAGCAGCGTGACGAGGCGGTACGGGGGCCCATGGCAGATTTGGGGCCTGGCAGCACCTATGGGAGGCCTGTAATCTGCCAGCAACCTATGACAAAATGGAAAACAGCAGGAGTGTGAGGAGACCTCAAAGTGGCACATGGCAGAGTGGGAGCAATGGGAGGCCGTACAGGGACCCATGACAGACTCTGGACTTGGCAGCAGCATGAGGAGGCGGTATATAGGGGCCTATGGCAGATTAGGGGCCTGGCAGCAGCTATAGGAGGCCCGTAATCTGCCAGCACCCTATGTCAAAAAATTCAACACACCAGCAGTGTGTGAGGAGACCTGAAAGTGGCACATGGCAGAGTGTGGCGATGGAGACAGCAGCAATGGGAGGCCGTACAGGGACCCATGAGAGACTCTGGACTTGGCAGCAGCATGAGGAGGCGGTATATAGGGGCCTATGGTAGATTAGGGGCCTGGCAGCAGCTACGGGAGGCCCGTAATCTGCCAGCACCCTATGTCAAAAAATTCAACACACCAGCAGTGTGAAGAGACCTGAATGTGGCACATGGCAGAGTGTGGCGATGGAGACAGCAGCAATGGGAGGCCGTACAGGGACCCATGAGAGACTCTGGACCTGGCAGCAGCATGAGGAGGCGGTATATAGGGGCCTATGGCAGATTAGGGGCCTGGCAGCAGCTATAGGAGGCCCGTAATCTGCCAGCACCCTATGTCAAAAAATTCAACACACCAGCAGTGTGTGAGGAGACCTGAAAGTGGCACATGGCAGAGTGTGGCGATGGAGACAGCAGCAATGGGAGGCCGTACAGGGACCCATGAGAGACTCTGGACTTGGCAGCAGCATGAGGAGGCGGTATATAGGGGCCTATGGCAGATTAGGGGCCTGGCAGCAGCTACGGGAGGCCCGTAATCTGCCAGCACCCTATGTCAAAAAATTCAACACACCAGCAGTGTGAAGAGACCTGAATGTGGCACATGGCAGAGTGTGGCGATGGAGACAGCAGCAATGGGAGGCCGTACAGGGACCCATGAGAGACTCTGGACTTGGCAGCAGCATGAGGAGGCGGTATATAGGGGCCCATGGCAGATTAGGGGCCTGGCAGCAGCTATGGGAGGCCCGTAATCTGCCAGGACCCTATGTCAAAAAATTCAACACACCAGCAGTGTGTGAGGAGACCTGAAAGTGGCACATGGCAGAGTGTGGCGATGGAGACAGCAGCAATGGGAGGCCGTACAGGGACCCATGAGAGACTCTGGACCTGGCAGCAGCATGAGGAGGCGGTATAGGGGCCCATGGCAGATTAGGGGCCTGGCAGCAGCTATAGGAGGCCCGTAATCTGCCAGCACCCTATGTCAAAAAATTCAACACACCAGCAGTGTGAGGAGACCTGAAAGTGGCACATGGCAGAGTGTGGCGATGGAGACAGCAGCAATGGGAGGCCGTACAGGGACCCATGAGAGACTCTGGACCTGGCAGCAGCATGAGGAGGCGGTATAGGGGCCCATGGCAGATTAGGGGCCTGGCAGCAGCTATAGGAGGCCCGTAATCTGCCAGCACCCTATGTCAAAAAATTCAACACACCAGCAGTGTGAAGAGACCTGAATGTGGCACATGGCAGAGTGTGGCGATGGAGACAGCAGCAATGGGAGGCCGTACAGGGACCCATGAGAGACTCTGGACCTGGCAGCAGCATGAGGAGGCGGTATATAGGGGCCCATGGCAGATTAGGGGCCTGGCAGCAGCTATAGGAGGCCCGTAATCTGCCAGCACCCTATGTCAAAAAATTCAACACACCAGCAGTGTAAAGAGACCTGAATGTGGCACATGGCAGAGTGTGGCGATGGAGACAGCAGCAATGTGAGGCCGTACAGGGACCCATGAGAGACTCTGGACCTGGCAGCAGCATGAGGAGGCGGTATATAGGGGCCTATGGCAGATTAGGGGCCTGGCAGCAGCTATAGGAGGCCCGTAATCTGCCAGCACCCTATGTCAAAAAATTCAACACACCAGCAGTGTGAAGAGACCTGAATGTGGCACATGGCAGAGTGTGGCGATGGAGACAGCAGCAATGGGAGGCCGTACAGGGACCCATGAGAGACTCTGGACCTGGCAGCAGCATGAGGAGGCGGTATAGGGGCCCATGGCAGATTAGGGGCCTGGCAGCAGCTATAGGAGGCCAGTAATCTGCCAGCACCCTATGTCAAAAAATTCAACACACCAGCAGTGTGAAGAGACCTGAATGTGGCACATGGCAGAGTGTGGCGATGGAGACAGCAGCAATGGGAGGCCGTACAGGGACCCATGAGAGACTCTGGACCTGGCAGCAGCATGATGAGGCGGTATATAGGGGCCCATGGCAGATTAGGGGCCTGGCAGCAGCTATAGGAGGCCCGTAATCTGCCAGCACCCTATGTCAAAAAATTCTACACACCAGCAGTGTGAAGAGACCTGAATGTGGCACATGGCAGAGTGTGGTGATGGAGACAGCAGCAATGGGAGGCCATACAGGGACCCATGAGAGACTCTGGACCTGGCAGCAGCATGAGGAGGCGGTATATAGGGGCCTATGGCAGATTAGGGGCCTGGCAGCAGCTATGGGAGGCCCGTAATCTGCCAGCACCCTATGTCAAAAAATTCAACACACCAGCAGTGTGTGAGGAGACCTGAAAGTGGCACATGGCAGAGTGTGGCGATGGAGACAGCAGCAATGGGAGGCCGTACAGGGACCCATGAGAGACTCTGGACCTGGCAGCAGCATGAGGAGGCGGTATATAGGGGCCTATGGCAGATTAGGGGCCTGGCAGCAGCTATAGGAGGCCCATAATCTGCCAGCACCCTATGTCAAAAAATTCAACACACCAGCAGTGTGTGAGGAGACCTGAAAGTGGCACATGGCAGAGTGTGGCGATGGAGACAGCAGCAATGGGAGGCCGTACAGGGACCCATGAGAGACTCTGGACCTGGCAGCAGCATGAGGAGGCGGTATAGGGGCCCATGGCAGATTAGGGGCCTGGCAGCAGCTATAGGAGGCCAGTAATCTGCCAGCACCCTATGTCAAAAAATTCAACACACCAGCAGTGTGAGGAGACCTGAAAGTGGCACATTGCAGAGTGTGGCGATGGAGACAGCAGCAATGTGAGGCCGTACAGGGACCCATGAGAGACTCTGGACCTGGCAGCAGCATGAGGAGGCGGTATATAGGGGCCTATGGCAGATTAGGGGCCTGGCAGCAGCTATAGGAGGCCCGTAATCTGCCAGCACCCTATGTCAAAAAATTCAACACACCAGCAGTGTGAGGAGACCTTAAAGTGGCACATGGCATGAGACACTGTGGACCTGGCAGCAGCATGAGGAGGCGGTACAGGGGCCCATGGCAGATTAGGGGCCTGGCAGCAGCTATGGGAGGCCCGTAATCTGCCAGCACCCTATGTCAAAAAATTCAACACACCAGCAGTGTGAAGAGACCTGAATGTGGCACATGGCAGAGTGTGGCGATGGAGACAGCAGCAATGGGAGGCCGTACAGGGACCCATGAGAGACTCTGGACCTGGCAGCAGCATGAGGAGGCGGTATATAGGGGCCTATGGCAGATTAGGGGCCTGGCAGCAGCTATAGGAGGCCCGTAATCTGCCAGCACCCTATGTCAAAAAATTCAACACACCAGCAGTGTGTGAGGAGACCTGAAAGTGGCACATGGCAGAGTGTGGCGATGGAGACAACAGCAATGGGAGGCCGTACAGGGACCCATGAGAGACTCTGGACCTGGCAGCAGCATGAGGAGACGGTATGTAGGGGCCTATGGCAGATTAGGGGCCTGGCAGCAGCTATGGGAGGCCCGTAATCTGCCAGCACCCTATGTCAAAAAATTCAACACACCAGCAATGTGAAGAGACCTGAAAGTGGCACATGGCAGAGTGTGGCGATGGAGACAGCAGCAATGGGAGGCCGTACAGGGACCCATGAGAGACTCTGGACCTGGCAGCAGCATGAGGAGGCGGTATATAGGGGCCTATGGCAGATTAGGGGCCTGGCAGCAGCTATAGGAGGCCCGTAATCTGCCAGCACCCTATGTCAAAAAATTCAACACACTAGCAGTGTGTGAGGAGACCTGAAAGTGGCACATGGCAGAGTGTGGCGATGGAGACAGCAGCAATGGGAGGCCGTACAGGGACCCATGAGAGACTCTGGACCTGGCAGCAGCATGAGGAGGCGGTATATAGGGGCCTATGGCAGATTAGGGGCCTGGCAGCAGCTATAGGAGGCCCGTAATCTGCCAGCACCCTATGACAAAAAATGGAACACACCAGCAGTGTGAGGAGACCTGAAAGTGGCACATGGCATAAGAGACTGTGGACCTGGCTGCAGCATGAGGAGGCGGTATAGGGGCCCATGGCAGATTAGGGGCCTGGCAGCAGCTATGGGAGGCCCGTAATCTGCCAGCACCCTATGACAAAAAATGGAACACACCAGCAGTGTGTGTGGAGACCTGAAAGTGGCACATGTTTGAGGCATGATTCATGGCGGATTTAGTCAGTTGTGTCAGGAACTGGTGGTTTGAAATCCAGACTAATCCACGCCTGATTCATTTTCACAAACGTGAGTCTCTCCACACTTTGGGTGGACAGTCGTGTCCTCCGCGGAGTTACAATACCTCCTGCCGCACTAAACACGCGCTCCGATGCCACGCTACTGGCCGGGCATGACAGCCTTTCAAGGGCAAAGTCAGCTAGTTGGGGCCAAAGGTCAAGTTTCGTTGCCCAGTAGTCAAGGGGATTGTCTACCTCGGTTGGCAGGGTGCTGTCCAAATAGGCCCAAGCCTGTTGTTTGAGGTCCTGCTCCAGGTCCACCTGATGCTGCTGCTGCTGCTGCTGCGGCTGGTTAGTAGTTTCCTCACTGCGCTGGTGAAGAAAGCTACTCATCATCGACTGCAGACTGAGGCAGCCGCTGCTGGTGGAGCTGCCACTGCTCCTACCACCCCACCCCTCCCCTGCTGCCATGGCAGCGGAACGCGAGCGCACAGGGCCCACAGTGTCTGAGGATGGACGTTGGCGCACAAAGGCAGAGACCAACTGACTACATAGGTGGTTTTTATAGTACGTTATTTTGGCCTCCCTCGCAGCAGGTGTGAAAAAGGCCACCATTTTTGAACGGTAGCGAGGGTCCAACAAGGTGGACAGCCAAAAGTCATCCCTCTGTCTGATGGTTATTATTCGGCTGTCGCTACGCAAGCAAGCGAGCATGCTATGGGCCATTTGTGCCAAGGAATGCGAGGGACTCCCTGCCTCCATCTCCACAGCATACTGCCACGGTGCGTCTGGGTCCTCTGTCTCCTCCTCCTCCTCCTCTACCAGATGCTCCTGCTCCTCCACTCCTGTCCGCTGAGTGGAAAAACCACTCATTTCACTCAATAATTCCTGAGCACAAATGTCCTCCTCTACCTCCTCCTCTTCTTCCTGTCCTGCCCCCACAGGGGTCATGTGGCGTTGAGATCTGTGCGCCACGTCTACTGCACCCTGACCAGCCATTGTTAACAGCATTTGTTCCAGGACGTGCAACAGAGGAATGACGTCGTTCATCCCATAGTCCTGCTGACTCACGAATAGCGTGGCCTCCTCAAAGGGCCTGAGCGGCAGGTGTCACGCATGAGCTGCCAATGGCTGACATCAAAGTTACACAGGGGAGTACCTTTATCCGCTTGTAACATCAGGAAATCGGTGATGGCCTTTCGCTGTTCGTAAAGGCGGTCTAACATGTGCAGGGTTGAATTCCACCTTGTTGCAACGTCGCAGATCAGGCGATGCTGTGCAATTCCGTTCTGCCGCTGCAGCTCAAGGAGGGTGTGCTTTGCGGTGTAGGAATGGCTGAAATGCATGCAAAGTTTACGTGACATTTTAAGGATGTCTTGCAGTGGGATGGTGGATTTTAGGAACCGCTTGACAACCAGATTGAACACGTGAGCCATGCATGGCGCATGGCACAACCTTCCTTGACGCAGAGCAGACACCATGTTCTTTCCGTTGTCGGTCAACATGGTTCCGATTTTCAGTTTGCGCGGAGACAGCCATCTGTTGATTTCTCTGTTCATTACACTGAGAAGTTCCTCCCCTGTGTGACTACGTTCGCCAAGGCATACCAGGTGCAGCACAGCGTGACACCGTTGCGCCCTGCACATGTGATATGCCGGTCGGGTAATGGGACTTGGCACGGGGGTGGCGGCTGAGGACACGGCCGAAGAAGAGGTGGTAGAGGCGGACATCTTTGCCGGACCAAGGACGTGCAAACGTGGAGGCAAAAGCGGCGTGACCTGTCCAAGTTGCTGGTGCGGCTGTGACGGCACCACGTTCACCCAGTGGGCCGTAAATGACATGTACTGTCCCTGACCGTAGTTACAGCTCCACACATCGGCGCTGCCGTGCACTTTGGCAGAGACCGACATGCTCAAAGACTGGCCCACCATCTCTTCTACATGTGAATGCAGGGCTGGCACTGCCTTTTTGGCGAAGAAATGTCGGCTTGGCACTCTCCACCGCGGCGCGGCACAAGCCATCATTTCTCGGAAAGGTGCTGAGTCCACCACTTGGAAAGGGAGGGACTGCAGCACCAGCAACTTGGACAGGAGGACGTTCAGCTTTTGCACCGTCGGGTGCGTGCTCGCAAACTGTTGTCTCTTGGAAACGGATTCCAAGAAAGACTGCTGACGGAATCCGTGAAGAGGAGTAGCAGGAGAAGGAGCATCTGAACGAGCGGAAGATGCCAACGAGCGACAACTCCCCTCAGCAGAGGTGTTGGAGCCTTGACTGGCTGATGGAGGGCGATTGACGTCGGGTGACGGAGCAAGTAACGGAGCGGGTAATGGAGCTGGGGCTGGGGCGGGCAGAACCGCCGTATCTTTATCACGGTTTTCCCAGGCCACCAAATGGCGACGCTGCATATGCTGCCGCAACGCTGTAGTCCCAACATGGGCCCCCTGGCCACGCTTGACTTTCTGGCCACATAGTCGACATACGGCTACGTTTACTTCCTCGGGCGGCTTGACGAAAAATTGCCACACCGCCGAGTAGGAAACTTTGCCCCCAATACTCCTCACCGGCTGACTGCTGCTTCCTCCGTGCACACCGGCACCACTACTGGCCGTGGTGGTAGGCTGCAGTGGAGCTGGTGCTCTACTCCGTGGCCGTTTGGCTCCACTGACACTGCTGCGACCCTGCTGCCTCCTGGGCAACCCACCGACTGTTTCGCTCGCTGCCAAGCTGCCACCCTCTTCTCCTGATGATGCGGAAGAAATTGCCTGATGACGACGAGGCTGCCAAGTGCGATCAACCTCCTCATCATCAAGTAGGGTCTCCGCCTCACTACTAGCCCCCTCGGCTGCGTCTGGGTCAGGAGACAGACCTGTCTCTAGACCGGCTACCGAGCCACTCTCCTCGCCACTACTTCTTCGCCTGGCTGCTGAAAAGGCGGATGTCTCCCCCCGTTCCTGACCGCCCTCTGTTAGCTCTTCCTCACTGTACAGTGGGGCTGAGCCCACAGCATGCGATACTTCGCTTGGTGAGGGAACACCAAAGGACAGGGGCAGGTAGAGGACACGTGATTTCAGTGGGCTTGGTCCCGGGCCATGCCAACTAACGGTTGTGTCTGACGTACCCACCGACCGTTGGCTGTAGGTGTCAGAGGTGACCTGGGAAGAGGAAGACGACCGAGCCAACCAATCGATGACGGCAGGGTTGTCGGTGGAGACACGACCGCTGGATGACACCGGGAGCACTGGCCTCTGTCTGCGAATACTGCTGCCTCGACCCCTTCCTCTGCTGCCACGTCTGCTCGCTCCTAAAACATTGCCTCCTCTGCCACTCCTCTGCATGTTGTCTGACATACTCTTTAATTCAACGATTCTGTGTCCCTGAGTAACAATTCTGTGTCCCTGAGTAACAATTCTGTGTTTGTCCCTGAGTAACAATTCTGTGGCCCTAAGTAACGGTTCTGTGGCCCTCAGTAACAATTCTGTGTCCCTCAGTAACAATTCTGTGTCTGTCCCTGAGTAACAATTCTGTGGCCCTAAGTAACGGTTCTGTGGCCCTCAGTAACAATTCTGTGTCCCTGATTAACGTTTATGTGGCCCTAAGTAACGGTTCTGTGGCCCTCAGTAACAATTCTGTGTCCCTGAGTAACAATTCTGTGTCTGTCCGAGTAACAATTCTGTGGCCCTAAGTAACAGTTCTGTGGCCCTCAGTAACAATTCTGTGTCCCTGAGTAACAATTCTGTGGCCCTAAGTAACAGTTCTGTGGCCCTCAGTAACAATTCTGTGTCCCTGAGTAACAATTCTGTGGCCCTAAGTAACGGTTCTGTGGCCCTCAGTAACAATTCTGTGTCCCTGAGTAACAATTCTGTGTCTGTCCGAGTAACAATTCTGTGGCCCTCAGTAACAGTTCTGTGGCCCTCAGTAACAATTCTGTGTCCCTGAGAAACAACTCTGTGGCCCTAAGTAACGGTTCTGTGGCCCTCAGTAACAATTCTGTGTCCCTCAGTAACAATTCTGTGTCTGTCCCTGAGTAACAATTCTGTGGCCCTAAGTAACGGTTCTGTGGCCCTCAGTAACAATTCTGTGTCCCTCAGTAACAATTCTGTGTCCCTCAGTAACAATTCTGTGTCTGTCCCTGATTAACGTTTACGTGGCCCTAAGTAACGGTTCTGTGGCCCTCAGTAACAATTCTGTGTCCCTGATTAACGTTTCTGTGGCCCTAAGTAACGGTTCTGTGGCCCTCAGTAACAATTCTGTGTCCCTCAAGAAACAATTCTGTGTCTGTTCGTGAGTAACAATTCTGTGGCCCTAAGTAACGGTTCTGTGGCCCTCAGTAACAATTCTGTGTCCCTGATTAACGTTTATGTGGCCCTAAGTAACGGTTCTGTGGCCCTCAGTAACAATTCTGTGTCCCTGAGTAACAATTCTGTGTCTGTCCGAGTAACAATTCTGTGGCCTTAAGTAACAGTTCTGTGGCCCTCAGTAACAATTCTGTGTCCCTGAGTAACAATTCTGTGGCCCTAAGTAACGGTTCTGTGGCCCTCAGTAACAATTCTGTGTCCCTGAGTAACAATTCTGTGGCCCTAAGTAACGGTTCTGTGGCCCTCAGTAACAATTCTGTGTCCCTCAGTAACAATTCTGTGTCTGTCCCTGATTAACGTTTACGTGGCCCTAAGTAACGGTTCTGTGGCCCTCAGTAACAATTCTGTGTCCCTGATTAACGTTTCTGTGGCCCTAAGTAACGGTTCTGTGGCCCTCAGTAACAATTCTGTGTCCCTCAAGAAACAATTCTGTGTCTGTCCCTGAGTAACAATTCTGTGGCCCTAAGTAACGGTTCTGTGGCCCTCAGTAACAATTCTGTGTCCCTGATTAACTTTTATGTGGCCCTAAGTAACGGTTCTGTGGCCCTCAGTAACAATTCTGTGTCCCTGATTAACGTTTCTGTGGCCCTAAGTAACGGTTCTGTGGCCCTCAGTAACAATTCTGTGTCCCTCAGTAACAATTCTGTGTCTGTCCCTGAGTAACAATTCTGTGGCCCTAAGTAACGGTTCTGTGGCCCTCAGTAACAATTCTGTGTCGCTGAGTAACAATTCTGTGGCCCTAAGTAACGGTTCTGTGGCCCTCAGTAACAATTCTGTGTCCCTGAGTAACAATTCTGTGGCCCTAAGTAACGGTTGTGGCCCTCAGTAACAATTCTGTGTCCCTCAGTAACAATTCTGTGTCTGTCCCTGAGTAACAATTATGTGGCCCTAAGTAACGGTTATGTGGCCCTCAGTAACAATTCTGTGTCCCTGAGTAACGTTTCTGTGGCCCTAA
Source organism: Staurois parvus (assembly GCF_062004578.1). Taxonomy (NCBI): domain Eukaryota; kingdom Metazoa; phylum Chordata; class Amphibia; order Anura; family Ranidae; genus Staurois; species Staurois parvus. The sequence goes on from NW_028318216.1 coordinate 370,693, forward strand.
GTAACGGTTCTGTGGCCCTCAGTAACAATTCTGTGTCCCTGAGTAACAATTCTGTGTCTGTCCGAGTAACAATTCTGTGGCCCTAAGTAACAGTTCTGTGGCCCTCAGTAACAATTCTGTGTCCCTGAGTAACAATTCTGTGGCCCTAAGTAACGGTTCTGTGGCCCTCAGTAACAATTCTGTGTCCCTGAGTAACAATTCTGTGGCCCTAAGTAACGGTTGTGGCCCTCAGTAACAATTCTGTGTCCCTCAGTAACAATTCTGTGTCTGTCCCTGAGTAACAATTCTGTGGCCCTAAGTAACGGTTATGTGGCCCTCAGTAACAATTCTGTGTCCCTGAGTAACGTTTCTGTGGCCCTAAGTAACGGTTCTGTGGCCCTCAGTAACAATTCTGTGTCCCTGAGTAACAATTCTGTGTCTGTCCCTGAGTAACAATTCTGTGGCCCTAAGTAACGGTTCTGTGGCCCTCAGTAACAATTCTGTGTCCCTGAGTAACGTTTCTGTGGCCCTAAGTAAAAATTCTGTAACCCTCAGTAACAATTCTGTGTCTGTCCCTGAGTAACAATTCTGTGGCCCTAACTAACGTTTCTGTGGCCCTAAGTAACAGTTCTGTGGCCCTCAGTAACAATTCTGTGTCCCTGAGTAACGTTTCTGTGGCCCTAAGTAACAATTCTGTGGCCCTCAGTAACAATTCTGTGTCTGTCCCTGAGTAACAATTCTGTGGCCCTAACTAACGTTTCTGTAGCCCTAAGTAACAGTTCTGTGTCCCTCAAGAAACAATTCTGTGTCTGTCCCTGAGTAACAATTCTGTGGCCCTAACTAACGTTTCTGTGGCCCTAAGTAACAATTCTCTGGCACTCAGTAACAATTCTGTCTGTCCCTGAGTAACAATTCTGTGGCCCTAACTAACGTTTCTGTGGCCCTAAGTAACAATTCTGTGGCCCTCAGTAACAATTCTGTGTCCCTGAGTAACGTTTCTGTGGCCCTAAGTAACAATTCTGTGGCCCTCAGTAACAATTCTGTGTCTGTCCCTGAGTAACAATTCTGTGGCCCTAACTAACGTTTCTGTGGCCCTAAGTAACAGTTCTGTGGCCCTCAATAACAATTCTGTGTCTGTCCCTGAGTAACAATTCTGTGGCCCTAACTAATGTTTCTGTGGCCCTAAGTAACAGTTCTGTGGCCCTCAGTAACAATTCTGTGTCTGTCCCTGAGTAACAATTCTGTGGCCCTAACTAACGTTTCTGTGGCCCTAAGTAACAATTCTCTGGCACTCAGTAACAATTCTGTCTGTCCCTGAGTAACAATTCTGTGGCCCTAATAACGTTTCTGTGGCCCTAAGTAACAGTTCTGTGGCCCTCAGTAACAATTCTGTGTCTGTCCCTGAGTAACAATTCTGTGGCCCTAACTAACGTTTCTGTGGCCCTAAGTAACAATTCTCTGGCACTCAGTAACAATTCTGTCTGTCCCTGAGTAACAATTCTGTGGCCCTAACTAGCGTTTCTTTGGCCCTAAGTAACGATTCTGTGGCCCTCATTAACAATTCTGTGTCCCTGAGTAATGCTTCTCTGTCCTTAAATAACGTTTCTCTGTCCCCAAGTAACGTTTCTGTGGCCCTAACTCTGTCCCTAATACAGAGCGGTCTGCCTCTCTTGAATGACTGGAGGCAAATGAAGAATTCTAAAATGGCCGCTATTTATAGCTCGACCATTACACAGTGCTGGCTGGCTGGCTGCTGATTGGCTAATGCGATCACATGTCATTAAGGAATGCATTATGGGTCAGCGCGCCTTGTCTGCGCGCCTTCCCAGACATCCCCGCTCCGTCGCTGCAAATGTCCGCCGCCATTTTAGGAAAAATTTCGATTCGCGCGTCCGAAGTAGGCTATTTTTCCGATTCGGCGCAAATCGAAAATTTTCCAATATTCGACTCGAATTCCACTTCGCCTACTTCGATTCGCTCATCTCTAAAAACTATGTTACAGGGGGAACTTGATGTGTTAAAATGGTAGTAAAGTACGATCATTTTTTTTTTAATGGCCCTCCTACAGTGTACATTATAGCAGACTTACCTGTTAAATGGAGCCCTGCAACTCTGCTCTGTGACCAATCCTGCAGATCCTGAGTGATTCCATATTCACCCAGTCTTCCATCTGGGTTCCATCTGTTCAGCCAATTGGGCAGAGATGACGGCACTCCTGCGCATATGTACAGGAGTCAAATCGCCACAACACACAGTAGTGGGTGCCATAAATGTGGTCTGAGCTGTGCATATGCGACTCAGAACACATTACTGCTGACAAGCAAGGGAGTCATTTATGACAAAATAGACCTCTAGGGTCTAATAGTGGTTAATACAAATATGGCTTAAATACCACTTTAATGCTATACACAAACTGTGTCATATATTCAATTTTTAATTTTGTTCATAGTTCCACTTTAAAGGTATACTCAAGAGTAAAATGGATTGTATATTGTATTTTCAGATTGCATTTTGAGTTTTTGTTACATATTTCTCTTTACTTTGTAATGTGACTGGTGGTGTATCAAGAGGTACAGATAATATGAGATGTATCACCTGCATCTTCACTTGTCTTTCATGTAAGTGACAACAGACACCAATTCTTACCACCGGATAAGGGAGCACATCTCCCTTGGCAGTATATGGCAGTGTTTATAAATTTGTAGCTGCATCTATGTTATACTCTATGTCTTTACTCTGAATAACAAATTTCATGTTTCCTTGTTGCAGTGACAGTGTTGCACTGTCTATTCTGTAGCGATATATACAGAATTTCCAACAGGTTATGGGCCCAGTCATAATGGACTACAGCAACAGAAAAAAGTGCAAGATACAGCAACAGAAAGAAGACTGCAACAAAATAAAAGAAAATGCCCAGTAACACAACTGCAACAAATTTTCCATTCGCAAACCTGACAAACCAGACCTACCAGCCTTTGCAATGCAAGCTGAAAATGCTGCTAATAAGAGAAGGTACATGAAAATATATAGATTAAATCAGGCCAGAGCACCCATCAGATGAATGGATAGAGAAAGATTAGAAAGCTCAGAGCACAATCTCTCTTAGCATAGAAAATGATCAAATCATACATATATGTAAGTGTGAGAGTGCTAAAGAAATGTAATGTGAATGTGAAGGATTACAAAAGGTGAATGAAAGAGCTGTATTTGATTTGAAAGCTATACCAAACCAAGCTGATTTAAGATCAGGATAGGCAGGATTATATAAGGCACACCTTGGAAATGGTTGAAAGCCTGAGGAGACAAAATAAAAGATTTTCATGTTGCAACACTATTACTTAGTGGTTTACCAGAAAGTTATGTAATGCTTGTCACAGCACTTGATGTACGTCCAGATGATGAACTGACATTGGAATATGTTAGGGGACGTTTGTGGATGAATACATGTGTAAAACAGAAAACATTATTAGTGATGGTGCTTATGTCGCAGAGTTTGCTTTAAAACGAAAAAATAGGAATAAAAACAATAACATGCAACAAGAAACGTGTATGCTTTGTGTGCAAGAAACAATGTCATTTAGAAGCAGATTGAATATTCCGGAAAGCTAGAATGAAAAAACAAACTAACTAGAAATGGCCAAAAGTGTGAAGGAAGAATGTGATATTCTTCCGATAATTAATGTATTTTTAATCCAAAAGTTGCACATCATCTTTGCATGCATGATGTGTTGATTCAGGAGCTATAAGTCACATGACAAATGACAGAAATTTATTTAGAAGTAAAACAGAAACAAACCCACCACAGCTAAAGGGCAAGTAATGGAACCAGAAGGAATAGGAGATGGTTTTCTTTACTGTCCTATTTCCCAGAGTGTCACCAGAAAGATACCTGTGAAAAATGTCCTGTATGTCCCTGCTCTTGAAACTAATCTTTTGTCAATGAAGAAGCTCATAAAACAAGGCAATGTAGAAACCTTTCAAGGTGACAGTTGTGTCATCACAAAAGGCGATATTTTACTTGCAAAGACTAATATTACAGATGAACTGTATCAGCTGCTGATCAGAGAGGACCCCATTGTGTTACTAAAAGCCCTAACTGAAACTAGGCATGTGGCTTTAGACTTCTCTCTTTCAGCCACACAGGCTGAATGAGACAAATTAATTCAGCATGCGTGAAGGACCTGCGGGATCTGCGGCTGCTGAATAACCAAACAGTGACTGCACCTGATTGGATGTAGTCACTGTTCAGCCAGCCAGCTTTTTCGACAAAAGTTGATTGAAAAATCTAATTTTCTTGCAACTATTGGCACTGACAGGGCCGCCCCCAGCTCAAATTTTGACTGATTCAAACACATTTTATTTGCTTTGTCTCCTAGGGAGAGAGAAAATTACTATCTTAATGGGGGGCTCAATGCTGCTTTGCAAACAGGGGACAACTACTTCATGAATGCTCTAGCTCAGGGGTGTCAAACTGGCAGCCCTCTAGCTGTTGCAAAATAACAAGTCCCATCATACCTCAGCCTTTGGGAGTCATACTTGTAACTGTCAATCTTGCAATGCCGCATGGGACTTGTAGTTTGACAACAGCTGGAGGGTCACTAGTTTGACACCTGTGCTCTAGGTGAATTGAATATCTGACCAGCATGATGAGTAATGGACCAGGGGCGGACTGACCATTTGGAAACTCGGGCACTGCCCGAGGGCCCGGGGTCAGTAGGGGGCCCCATTAGATTCCCTTGGTACCTTTTTCATAGGCTTTTTTGAGTTTGGGCAAGGACACAGGGGCCCCATGATCCCCTATTGCCTGGGGGCCCCATGAGTGGTCAGTCCGCCCCTGTAATGGACTTCATTCCACTTAGGTGGTGAAGCATATTTTCTATTCTTTGCCCAATTTTGCTAATGAAATGCTTGTCATGCCCTAAGGGGGATCAGAGAAAATGGGTAAAAACCTCCAATCTGTGAGGGCTGTCCAATAATGATAAAGAACCAAGAGATACTTTACATTTACACAACACTGTTGAACATGCTAGTACTATTAAATGAATGTTGATTCAAAAGCCAGCAATATAATGACCATTGGTAATTTTCTTCCATGGAATGCCTAGAAAAACATTACTCAATTCAATGCTACATTTTTATTATTTTCTATTATAATAATCTCCTGATAAATGTATATATTTATTATATATTGGCTAGTACAGAAGTCCAGCAGAAATGGCTTTTGTCCTCCTTGTTATATTCTCCCTGAATAGTCACATACCTTCTGAATAATTCATCCTGCTCTTGCATTTTAAAAGGAGCTGTCACTTCCCTAAATTTCAAAGATTCCTAATCTCAAGGACATAAAGTCATAATGTCCTACTACAAGTGAAGGCTCCAGGGTCTCACCTGTTACATTGTGCAAAGTACTGTGTCAGTGGTGTGCCCTGCCAAAATACTTATGACATGTGATCTTGCAGTCTTGTTAACCCTATCCTCACAGGGCTTTCTGCAGATAATGCCTGAGGCACGGTGTACAGGATGAACAGTTAGTGCCCGAGGCATGATGTGTAATGGTTTAATGCATGGCTGCTGCCATCAAGGAAGAGCACACTTTGTGTTTACAAATTATTAACATTTTTGGCAATGTCCTTTGTAGTCAAAGCTATTGGTATTAAAGTGGAGTTCCACCCTTGGTTATGAAAGCATACTGGTAATAAGTACAAAGGTTTTCTTTCAAATCATTGCTTATAAATGTAAACTTTTTTTTGTATAAATGTTTTAGTTGTTTTCTGATGAGTGGATATACAGTTTAAAACAAATTGTTGTTGCAATTAGGGTCACCGGTTGCAAAGGGCAGCCATCTAAGGACCACACTCCACTGCTAAGGCCTTGGTGGAGGCATGTGTTAGTTGGCAAAATATGTTAATAGTAAGTAATATGAATCAAGAACTTCTTACCATTGGGGGAGGGGAGTGATATTGGGAGTTTTCATTTTCCCAAAATGTAGGTACAAAATGGGAGAATTGTAATGGTGTCACTAGGTTAGTTGAAATTAATTTTTTTTCCAAAGCCAAAGCATTTTATCCAGTTTTAGACAGTTTTTTTTATATGCATCCCATTGGGGAGATTTGCCTTTATTTCTGATCCATAGATACAACAAGAAGTGAGAGGAAATCTCTGCACAGTGAGAGAAATCCACTTAGACATTGTCTGCCAAACGTGTCCCTATTGAAAGAATTCATTTCTATTCCTGCTGTGTTGACGACTCAGATTTTCCCTCACTTTCAGTCGTTGTAAAAATGTCCACCAGGTCAAATAAAGAGAGTAAAAATATCTGAAATGGGTCCTAACCTCTCAATACTCTATCCAAAACTACAAAAAACAATTAGTCATTAGATAAACTTTAAGGGTGCAGTATGTTTTAAATGACTCCTAAAGGATACAGAAGCTCAGTTATCCTGGATCTGAACATGATTTTGTGCCACATTTCACAGAAATTATGAAATCAGATAGTGGGAAAAAACAAAAAAACAAAAAACAAATACAAAATACACAAAAAAGTGGGAAAATACAAATACAAAGAACATTAAATTAAAATAAAAATAAACTACCATAAACAGCCCCCAGTCTACCAGTAGACCTTTTTAAAGCAAATATCACTGACACATTCCGGATGAGAGATTGAAGTGACAAAGTTGTCTTCTCTTGTATCTCCAACCCGAGCCCCATTGAGAGTGAAACAGAGGGTAGTGTGGGACAAGAGGAATATGAGTGCCAGCAGTTGTTAATAGGAGAGCTTTCAGCAGGAGATGCGGTCCCAAAGAGACTGGCGGACATCAGGACAGGAGTAGTAGCTCTGCTCAGAAGTCCAGCTGAGGTTAAAGGAGCACTCCATTTGTGCTGCAGGTCCAGGATGTGTAGCTTGTCAGGGCTCTCCACAGACTTGGGACAGGAGCACTCCGTGGTGCAAAGAGCTGGTACAGCAAACAGCCAGGCAGGCACTTGAGCAGAACAGGAAGCCAGGATCAGAGACAGTAGCGTGGACACAGGAATAGCCAGGGTCATCAACAGTCGGGCAGTGAGGTTCCGAATCATAAACAGAGCCAGGGTCAGGAACCGGCAACAACTCAGAAGCAGGATTCAAGATCAGGTCAGCAACAAAGGAAACAAACAGGATGAATGCAGGACACAGGGAGCAGCAGAAAGACCAGTCAGCACTTGAACAAGGGCAGAGGCATCCTTAAATAGGCTGTCTGTCGCCAACATGCACTGTGTGTGTGCCTGTGAACGCACGAATTCCCGTGCGCATTGCCTGATCACCATCCTACAGGAAATGCCACACACATGTGCATCTCACAAGAATTTCCTGACAATCACCTAAGCAGCTCAGTGAGCAAAGCTCAGGGCAAATCTTGCTGTGAATATCATTTAGCCTAAATCATTCCGGTCATCCGCACTTAATACAAAGCAAAGTGGAAGTCATACTGCTGGTAAATGAATGATTTGAACTTGAAGATATATAAGCACCCAGTTTAAAATGTTCTTCTACAATGTATTTCTGTTCTAGTGAGACCTCCAAAGAATCTATGCCAGAAACATGCTCTCAAAGTCCCTACTTTTATCAGATACTTTGCTATAACAAGTTTGTACTGTAGGCTTAAAAAGTAAGTCCACTTTTGTTAAAAGAAAACAATTCTTTCTGGGTGATCAGTGTACATTGGAAAGATTTTATAACATTTTGATGCAGTTTCTTACCTGTATCTGCTATGAAGAAAAGGCTGTTTGTTCCAGTATGCCATTTGAATACTGATTCTGAATAGTTGTGACTAGTGTTGGGTTTGATGTTCCAGTCAAACATAAGTTTGACTCAACCATCGGCCGTTCCTGTGTTTCGGTGCACCCCACAATCCACTGCGCCCTGACAGTGCACTGTGATTGACCAAAGCAATGCACCTGACCACAATCTCATGACTCCAGGCATGGTCCCAAGGCAGGACCTGAACTGCAGCGGACTCCAATAGGAAGACTCAGCCATTAAGTGGAGAAAATGAAGTACCACCTGTTCTCTCACAAACAGGACCTCCATCACCTGCCACCATCACTGCTTTCACTGCAACTCCTTCTTGGTATACACCCTTGTGACCCAGCCATTAAGGTTGACCAGAATGTTCACTTGTAATACATATCCCCAGGGGAAAATGTGGTTAAACTTGTTGCTGCATGTAGACTCTCTCAATCCGGAGGGTTAAATATGGCTTGCAGAAGCAAGTTTTTCTGAATACACCCACTGTAATACATTTAAGTCCCTTTAAAGTAATTCAGACCAAGCAACTTTTCTTGAAACAAAACAGAATTTACTGAATAACCTTCCTTACATGTTGAGACGTCACAGTAAATGGCATAACATTCTTAGACAAAAGAGTTCCTTCTCTTCTATACAGAACATTTCTCTGCTTCCGCTTGTGGTGCTGTCCATACCTTTTACTACAACATCCTTTTGGGATTGTTACTGCATGCTGATGAAACCCAGGATCAGGTCTCTCTGAAGGATAGGATGCCGACAAAGCTGATCACAAACGTAAATGTAAATCCTCACCCATACAGTTTAAAATAGAAATGAAGGGTAAAACATTTGTGTATGGCTTTAAAAACAATACATTTTTTTCCCCTTTTTTAATAAATGATCACATACCCTCTGTTCTCAGCTGCATAGAACAGGTGGTACTTCATGTTCTCCACTTAGTGGCTGGGTCTGTGAAGTGAAGTACAGTGGTTTCCTTGTGTGCCCCAGGGCATAACATGTAAAGAGAAGTGTGAAGAAAAGATGTGAGATAAACTGGTGGAGTTAAGTACAAACGCAGTATCACTTTCTCAAAATGCTACGGAATCCATTGTCAGGGCAGGTAGGAACGGACCTAGCAGCCAGCTGAAGAAGGGACATGACCCTTTATAAGTGTGTGATGCTCTAAGTGGCCTTCGGCCTGAAAAGTGTTAATGCCTGCACAAAATAAGTGACTTTATTGTATAATGTAATTGGCTTGCACTTCCCCAGTGGCCCCTAGGGGACGATACGTAAGCTCCGTCTAGCAAGATGGCTAATGCAGCCAGAGCTGATTTTTTTTCTTATAATGAATGGGCTATTTATTTAACCACTTGCCCTCCTGAGGATTTACCCCCCTTAATGACCAGGCCTCTTTTTGCTACTCGGTGCTGCACTAATTCAACTGATAATTGCACGGTCATGCAATGCTGCACCCAAACAAAATTTACGTCCTTTTTTTCACACAAATAGAGCTTTCTTTCGGTGGTATTTGATCACCTGTGCGCTTTTTATTTTTCACGTTATAAACAAAAAAAGACCAAAAATTTTGAAGAAAAACTATATTTTTTACTTTCAGCTATAACAAATATATAGTAAACTCAAAGTTAGTTATAAATTTAGGCCAAAATGTATTCTGCTACATGTTTTTGGTAAAAAAAATTCCAATCAGTGTATATTGATTGCTTTGTGTGAAAGTTATAGCGTCTACAAACTAAGGTATAAATACTGCAATTTACGCCATTTTTTTGCTATACAACGCTGCGGTAGTTTAACGGACAATTGCGCGGTCATGCAATACGGTACATAAATGAAATTTACCTCCTTTTTTCCCACAAATTGAGCTTTCTTTTGGTGGTATTTGATCGCCTGTGCATTTTTTATTTTTTGCGCTATAAAAATAAAAGGCTGACAATTTTGAGGAAAAAAAACAATATTTTGGACTTTTTGCTATAAATCATGTCCAGTAAAAAAAATGTAAAAATCAAATTTAGTCATAAATTTCTGCCAAAATGTATTCTGCGACATGTCTTTGCTAAAAAAAAACCCCAATACTTGTAAATGAATTGGTTTATGTGAAAGTTTACAAATGGTGGGAAAGATACTGGGGTTTTTAATTTTTTTTTATACTAATAATGGCGGCGATCAGCGACTTATGGCAGCGATCAGCAACTTATGGCGGGACTGCGGGACTATGGCGAACATTCTGACACTGGGGGGGAACTGACTTGGGGTCACTGACATCCCCAGTGACACCAATACAGTGATCAGTGCAAAAAAAAAACCACTGACACTGTACTAATGGCACTGGGGAGGAAGGGGTTAACTTTATTATTCACTGAAAGGGTTAACTGTGTGAGGGGAGTGTTTTACTAGGGGGCGGGGGTGTGTACTGCACGGAGACACACTGATCCGGAGAGATAAACTCTTCTGTCCCGATCAGCATGTCAGGAGCTGTCAGGGAACTGACAGAAAGCACAGTTACTGCAGCTGTGCTCTGTCAGTGATTGCCGCTAATCGCCGGGACATAGACGGTAACGACTGGCTGTGACCCGGCGACTGACATCCATGGCCGTGATCGGCGGGACAAGTAGGGTGGCGACGCGCCTCGTGCGCGCCCCCTACCTGTTTTGAAAACACACGTTTTAAAACGTGGTTTTGCCCAGCTGTGCTGCCCTGCCGTTTCTACAGTGGCTGGGCGGCATGTGGTTAAACAAATAAATAAATTAAAATTAGAGTTTAAGGCACTGGTGTATAATTAAAACAGAAATATCATTTTTAAGTAGATTAGTGAATAATAGACTTATCCTAAAAATATTTTAGCCAGGTGCTGGGTTTACAGCAATATGGAGAAGGCGACATTGCCTTTTATTATTCTCTCCCTCTACTGAGATACTGATGTTATACTGCACGATTCTCTTCCAGCTAACAGGGGGAGACCTAAAACACCAAACAAGCCCATAGACTTCTTTGCAGAGTGCTGAGAATACTGGAAGACGTAGTCTGCGCTGACAGCCATATAATGGGAAGAATGGACTCCTTACAGTACAAATCTCAATATGTACTCTGCAGTAGCAAGGATGGAAAGATCGGGGGGGGGGGGGGGGGCAGAGGATGTGAGGTCAGCAGGGCAGTGTATAGGAGTCAGTAGTGCAGTGTGCAGTGGGTCAGCAGGTCATTGTACAGAGGGTCAGCAGGGCAGAGAATACAAAATCAGCAGGGTAGTGTGCAAGAGTCAGTAAGGCAGTGTACAGGCCATCAGTAGGGCAGAGGATAGGGGTCAGCAGAGCAGAGGATGGGAGGTCAGCAGGGGAGTGTACAAGAGTCAGTAGGGCAGAGGACAGGGTTCAGCAGGGCAGAGTATGGAGTTAAGCAGGGTAGAGGACAGGGGTCAGCAGTGCAGATGACAGGGGTCACCAGGGTGGTGAACAAGGGTTACCAGGGCAGAAGACAGGGGTCAGTAAGGCAGAGAATAGGAGAGTCAGCAGGGCTGGGTACAGGGGGTTAGCAGGGTAGAGGACAGGGGTCAACAGTAAAGAGGACAAGGTCACTGCTTGCAAGGCACTTAGCAGAGCACCTCCTTCCATCCCTGCACTGTACACAGCCTGGGCACTCAGCAGATCTCCTCCTCCCCACACAGCATATATCCAAGATTTTGATTTCCTTACAGACACAGGCTTGGTCTGCACAGTGTGTAGTTGGCTACTGTAGCTGCTCTGCCATGATCTGGGAGTTTCATAGGTCAGAACTGTGACATAGCAGTCAGCGACACACTGTGCAGATGGAGGCCGCATCTGTAAAGGAATTTGATCTCAGCTATGTGCTATGTGGAGAGGAGATCTGTAGGGTGCCCTGTGTGGGGAGTGCCATCTAGCGCCCACGGCAAAGATGGCAAACTGAGCCCCTCCCCATGTGTGAGCATCATGTCTTAACATAGAGCCCTCCCCCTAAAAAAAAAAAACAAAAAACAGCACATTAACCCCCTAAGCAAAACTTCCCTTCCTCCCAGTACAAATCCCTTCTGTCAGCACAAATCTTTCCCAAGCCTCAATCCCACCTCCTAGCACAAATCCCCCTTCCCAGCACAAATCCTCACCCCCAAATCTCCCCTTCCAGCAGAAATCCTCACCCCCCAATTCTCCCCTCCCAGCACAAATCCCCCTCCAATCCCCCCCCAAAAAAAATTTCCCCTCTGAGCCCAAATCCCCCCCCAATCCCCCCTCCCTTCACAAATCCTGAACCCCAAAACCCCCTCCCATTATTAATTCCCCCGACTTCACCTCCAAGCTTAAACATCCCCCCAAATCCCCCCCTCGCAGCACAAATTGTAACCCCATATCCCCCTCTTAGCCCGATTTCCCCTTTGCCCCCAATTACCCGTCCCAGCACAAATAGCTCCCCATCTCAAACTTACATGTGGGAAGAGCCAGGAGTAGGTGGACTGTTCTCTGCTCTTCCCCTACTGTCAGAACAGCAATCCTCCCTACAACACAAGGATCTGAGCACAATCCCATGTCTTCTGCTGGACGATTGCTGCTCTTTCAGAAGTGGGGAGAACACAGCACAAGTCGCATCTCCTCCCAGATCTCTGCTGCTATCATTTCTCCTGTCAAGACTTTTGCTACACTGTTCAATTTGGTAGTTCACTGCTAGGCTGCCCCCCTTGTCCCAGCTGGGAGTGAGGGGATGGAGAGCTCAGCAGGCCAGGCACAATATACATGTGGGAAGGCCAGCCGGGGGGGGGGCACAATTAAATTCTGGGGGGGGGGCACAGCCTACCCCAGCACCCCCCTAGATCCAGCCATGGAAAAGATGATTTTTATCAAACTGGTTGGGAAAGCTCTTCCTTTTGGCACCAAGGGAGTTAGAGAGAGAAAGACAGAAAGAGAGCACCTCTGTCTGAATATACATCTGCCAGCGGGAGACTTTACCAGTGGAGATATGAACCTGAGACGGGAGTTAGGACACCCAGGGGCAGCACAGCACCACCCACATCACCACACCCGCACTGCTGCAGCAGCTAGACTGGAGAATCCATTCACCTTCTGCTTCCCACCACTGATCACCAGAGGCTTTTGGGGAGAGCCTCCTTCTACAGCAAGAGGTCACCATAGCATCCTGGGGACTAGTGAGAGAGCTAGTCCCCCATTTCTGATTCTGCTATAAGGGATAGAGCCATGAGAATAGGACACCAAGAATACTCAATCTATACTGCACTCTATACCATACTTAATCCAAACCTAGACTGCACCTATACCAACCCTTCATGTTTAAGACACATTCATTCAGGACAGGACAGGAGGGGGGCAGTGTTACAGAAGGGGGGCAGTGGGACAGGAAGGGGGCAGGGAGACCGCAGGACAGGTGGGGGGCAGCGAGACAGGAGGAGGGGTCAGCATGATGAGAGGGACATGGGAAAGGAGGGGGGCAGCGGGATAGGAGTGGAGCAATGGGTCAGGAGGGGAGAAGCAGAACAGGTGGGGGAAGCAGGAAAGGAAGTGGGCATCGTGATGGGGGCAGAGGGACAGGTGGGGGGCAGTGGGATGGAGGGGGCAGTGGAACAGGTGGGAGGCACCAGTCCTTCAAGCTCTTACCTGTCCAGCAGTCGCTCCTCCAGATGGTATCAGGATCTGGTGCCTGGAGCAGTAGCTAAGCCTGTATTCCATTACCACCAGGATCTGCAGGGGGGCTCCTCCACACTGACCTCATCCTCTTCTTTCTCTTCCACAGGCCCGCTGCTGGCACCTCATGGCCTCACCTACTCTGCACAGCCTGGCGCATACTGCAGGTCTTGACCGGAGCCTGTACCTGACAGCAGGCCATGGTCCTCAACCGCTCCCTGCACCAGAGATCAGCCTACTTGTCTGTTGGCTGCCCCCTAGATGGAGACTCTATGGCTCACACCCACGATGTCCCTTCTGCCCCCTGTAGAAAGCCACCCAAGGCACAAGCCCCTCTGATGATGTGTACTTACACGATACGCGTTAGGGAAGTGCCAAGCTATGTTTATCTTATGTACATGTACCTCCGGTCTGGCCGTTTATAAGCAGCTGTACCTTTGCTAAGTAAGTTCTTTTCTGATTGTTCAATTTTAAATAAACGTTATCACACTATTTGAGGCCTTTTTCCACGGGCTCTTTATTTCTGGGGAGCCTGTAAATCCAGTAGGTCCTGGGATTGTGCCTAACAAGAACACATCTGCAGTGACATCCCTGGATCCGTGATACAGTTTCTCCTGGAACCGATGACATCTAGTGGTCACCCTACAGACAACACCCACCTGATCCATCAACACAGTGGCTGGACACAGCTTCCATCCGGACAGATGACATCTAGTGGTCACCCTATAGATGACACCGCCTTGCTCCAGTGATACAGTGGCTGAGTACCAGGGACAGGTCTTAAATGTCCCATGCGCTTTAACTTGCGCTATCTGGTCAGTGCATTACTTGGCTTTTCTTTATCATTTCTGATATCTACTATCCCTGGCTCTTCAAGTGTTGGAGACTGTATACGTATTTAGCACATCTGATGAACTGACGCCGTCTTTTTTTGCCGATCCACATTCAAATGGGATCTATCTTATGTGTAATCATTGTTTAAGTTAGCGCTGCACTTTCATATTTTATCACATGCCTTGTTTGCCTCATGGCATATACACCCTTGGATACACCCACTTCGATAACATTCACATGTAAGCTATGAGATGAGCTGTGAGGCCGGCCACTGATGTGTATAGGGTGCGCACACAAGGTGTACATGGGGCATTTTCTGGTAGATTCCTGCATGTGAATGAGCCCTTAGTCAGCTGACTCCTGAGGACCTGTTCACACCAGAATGCAATGAAAAACACCATCGTGTTTGCTGTGTTGAATTTTTCCATGCTTTCAGATGCATTTTTCTTTTTTCACTTTTTATTAATTTTTGCCCAAAGACCATGAGCTTTGCATTTACATACATTTGTGCACGCTGCATTGCAATTCCTGGTGTGAAGACTGACCAATCATACACAACCAATTATAATCTGAACCACCAAATTGATCAGTCACACTGACCCACCAGACTCTATACCCCTCCCCCCCCCAGTATCGGTGGTGGTGGTGGTGAACCCCAGTCTGTGCTGTTTGGTGTGTGTGTGGAGAGAAGTGTTTGGAATAGGATGGAAGTCTTAGCATGAGGATAAGTCATAGGAACACAAAGTGAGGGCGGACTCCCGGGAACACTTACTTGGTGGAGAGGAAACATGGCGAGAGACAGCTCCAGACACTGGGCACGCTATGGGAGGAGCTGAGTGTAGAGAGGTGGAGCCTCGTCCATAGTGCTGTGGCCTCCTGTCTGATGGAGCTATGTGAGGGGCATGTATGAACAGAGACCGGTGTGTACACAGGACAGACATGTCTCAGGGCTCCTCACCACATACATGAGAAGTTTGACTGAGATATACACCAGGCATGTGATATATTGAGTTAAGTGGTGTAGCATCAGAGCGGTCCCCTGGCCCAGTCTGCCCCTGCTATGCCCCTCCCATGCTACGTCACTGAGCCCGCAGCCTCTTCAGATCCCATGTGGGAGAGCTCAGGCAGTGCCTCGCTGGGTTTCCATCCTCAGTCACCTGTCAGATGTGTCCCTTCTTCAAGGGCGTGGTGCCGCCCCCCGGAAAGTGCCACCCAAGGCAAATGCCTTGTTTACCTCACAGTAAATAAATCCCTGCCTATACCACATTATATCAAACCTTTGCTTCATCTGAACCACAGCTACCTTGCACCTGCACCTATAATGCGTGCAGGTTAACAGGGACTGTTGTTAGGTGCAAAGATGTTTTTATAGGGTCTCAATGATAGTCAGCAGAAGACAATCTCAAAGATCTGCCCCTCCCATAATAATTATTTTGCAAGCCCACTTTGTTCCTCTGCCCCCTCCGCTACCATCCTAGTTTTTTTTGGACACTGCATACCCAGTCAGTCTAGGACTAGCATTGCCATCATAAATGTTTTCTTATGCCTAGTCCTTACTGTTAATCACTTTGTACGCTAAATTCTATTTCAGTTGTTAATCCATTTGATGCTTGCCTAGTTACCAATCATATTGGGTGACAATATATTGTTTGCCTTGTCTATCTGGCTTGACGCTTGTTTTCTTTGATATAGCACTGCTATTGGGTACTGAATATTACCTTCAGTGATTTCCTGTGATATTGTATGTTTGTATACTCACCCTGGTGTGTCAAAGTTGCTGAGGTTCTTGAGAAAGTCGAGGCAAAGAACAGCTCCTACGGTGGTAGTGCAACAATACTCATAAAGAAAACAGTAGACCCATGTGGAACTGCATCTATACAGGAATGAAATGGGGTGTCAGAACTTCAAAGAGCTGTCTAAGATAATTATCCCTCTGTATCTAGTCAGCCGTAAATAACTGTATTTAACTCTTGAAAACTGATGACAGATAACATCAGCAAAGCCCATGCTTTCTCACTGGACATAATGCATTATCATATAGGCTGCACTATCACAGCTTCAAAAACAAGATAATTATTACTATTAGTAGTTCGTTATCTCACTACTACTCCTTATGAGATAAATTTATCAAACTTACAGTTCAAATGAGCAGAGATCTTCACTCAATATTTGTTTTTGTGCAACACCCAACAAATTGTACAGAATTTTGTACAGAATTTAGAGAAACAAATTTTTATATATATATATATATACTGTATATGTATATATATATATATATATATATACAGTTGTGTTCAAATTAATAGCAGCCAGAAATCACTAACCTGATCAATCACTGTTTTTGGTAGAAATGATATTTCTACATGGCAAATAATTTACTAGCAGGTGTAGTACAGTAATAGAAATCCAACAGACCCAACAGTCATGACTTGCATGCTGCTGATTCTGTGTAATTGAATCACTAATTGAAAGGGGCATGTTCAAAATAATAGCAGTGAGGAGTTCTATTAGTGAGCTCATTCATTCTTTGAAAAACAGGTGGCAATTATTGCCCTTATTTAAGGAAGGAAGGCAGCAAATGTTGTACATGCTGGTTACAGTGCATTTCTCTCTGAAATTCTGAGGAAAATGGGTCGTTACGGACATTGTTCAGAAGAACAGCGTACCTTGATTAAAAAGTTGATTGGAGGGGGGCGTGTCCAAGATGGCGACCGGACGAGTCGCATGACCGGGAGCTCCGGCGGGATTCCTCTCCAACCTCGGGCATCCAGGTCGTATAGGAGGGCGGGGGCGAGCGGGTTACTCACCCGTCCCTGCTGCAGTGCGGTTGGGAAGTCTTGAGCGCTTCGGGCGCCGTCCTGCGGTGACGACCCGGTGCGGCCTGCTGCGGCCAGGTGCAGCCGCGGCATCCTCCTACGGATCAGCTGGTGGTGGTGAGACGGGAGCGGGAAGGGGGACGGCTGGTCACCCCCCCTTCCGCGCGTGCAGGGAGCAGCTTACTTGTCTCCCCTCTGGGTCTGGCGATCCGCGCCGGAGGGGCATCATCATCTTCCTCCCTCCCCCCCATAAGTGACACAGGGGTGGTGAGGCCTAGTGCGGCCCAGTGAGCACAGATCCTTCACCAGAGCACAGATTGGAAGTGATCCTAATCACGGTCAGCGCACTACCCAGGCACCTTTACCTCCTCCCAAAGTCTTCTGTCAGTAGTCCAGGGCCCATCGGGGCAGCCCCCACACAAACCCAGGGACCACCGGCACATGGTAGAGGCCCTGCTATAGCCCACACAGCAGGGAGCTGTGCTGAGGTTAGGCCTACTGAAGATTCTTCCCCTGTAGATTCATATAGAGAGACGACAGTGATAATCACTATATCCACACAGCAATATTCAGTGTCTCCCCTGATTTGCTTCTCCTCCCCAGCCCGTAGAGGCTTTCAGTGCGAATTAGGGCGTGTTTGCATCTACCTACCCACATCTTCATTTTCCTGTTTTGGGGGTTCCAGCATGACCCCAAAGAAAATGGCAACTTAATACCCTGAGCCTTGACACACGTAGGTGGGGCTACGCTTACATGACAAGGAATCGCTGCTAAAATGGGGAAAGCAGACAGGAAAGCTAACACTCCTCGCTCCAGATCCCCACGCCGTACAGGTGGGAGCATTGAGATTTCCGGACTAGCCTTTACTTTTATTTTACCTATCCTTAAGGTGGCAGGGGATATTGGCTTACGCAGATCAATCTCGTAATATGTTGTGTCTCTCGCTCCTGCTGTACCTTGAGAGATGATATAATGGGGTTGATTCATAGGACTCAATGTCATTTTTTTTTGTACCATTATACAAACCTTCCTCTGACCCTTCTCTTATAGTTGGATCAAGGTAGACAAAGTATTCGTTTGATACTCGCACTATTCCTTTGCTCCTCCTAAATTGTTCTCTCCCTACATAGCATTTGGAATACCTTAATTGCCAATGTGGTTTCTGACAGGTTACATACCCTCTATCTAGCTATGATTATGATGGTGTTTTAGATTTGAAATTTGGGATCGTTCTATTTGATATTCTCGTTTATAGTTCACTATGTAGACGGGTCCAACTTGGCCCTACACAGTTACCTGCTTTGACTTGGAGCTTGTGTTGGGTCACGGATCGTGGACTCTTCCCCTCTAATAACCTATCTATGTTTAGTGGGTGGTGGGGAGTGAGGCACTAAACAAGTTTCCTCGTTTGGAACTAAGAACTACATTGTATCTGGGAAAGGGTGACTGACAATGTTTGGTCGGAGACCTACTTCCTAGAACAATCATAAGTGATGTTATTGCTACTGTTATGCACTGTTTCATGTAAAGTAAATATCAGTAGTTGAAATGCATATGGCCTATGATGACCACTTTCAAGTGACTCACTTACTTAATAGGCACGGTTTAATGTACCTTTCAGGTTAAGACAGTTTAGAGATTACTTTATGGTTAACTGATGACATAACTTATCAATACTTAAATTTATGGTTCACGCAACTGAACTTTACATTTTCTGGAGCTGGCCAAAGTTTTCTGATGTATATCCATAACGTACAGGTCTTATCCTTAGATATGCACTCTCTCCCATACCTAACATTACACATCTTTGTTTATGAGCCTTGATGTGGTCTAGGTGCTTACCTATAATATTTTGCTTAATATGCTGTTACTTCTATTACTTCTAGTCTGCATACTCCCCCTGTTACACACCTCTCATCTCTCGATACAAATTAGCTACTTCCCACCTACGTATATGTGTCAAGGCCGCCTCATGTTGGATTATTTCCCCTCTACACCTTTTTATTCAGGAGAGTTTGGCCTCTTTCAGATTGTACTTAACATTGCCAATTCGGCCGTCTCTGGGTTTGACACTTCTCCGACTGTAATTTCAGACTCCCAGCTATCATATTGCTAACAACTAAGTATTGGGAGCTGTATTATGAGAAAGAATAGCTGGACTATTCTGCCTCTGGATTCTAGTCTTTACAGGAAATTGAAAGAAGATAGCTCAATACATGAATATGGGTTTATATGACATACACCTGACACTTCTCTTCTTCTTTGCCACATTCCTTGACTCTTTTCCGTAATAACTTCTCCTCTTCTCCAACATTCTGAAACTTTCTACTAGCCTTTTTCTAATCTGTATACTAGTCTCTTTCCCCTCCTCATCACCTTCCCTGCCCTCCCTTAACCCACCCCCCTCTATACCCCCCTCCCTCCCCCCCCCTTTTTTTTTTTTTTTCTCTCTCTCTCCCTGCTGCTGTGATACTCATCTGGTATACTTATAGCCCTTAAGCAACCCTTTTGGGTAAATGACATGATGACTACTAACCACATATCTAATCGGTCGACTCGTACACTCTCCGTGGCCTCTCTTAATGCAAGGGGCCTAAATATACCTGAAAAACGTTCGCAACTTCTCACTTATATGAAAAGCCTTCATGCAGATGTGCTCTTTATCCAAGAAACTCATTTTCGGGCAGACCAAGTCCCTAGATTCTCAAATATTCACTATCCCACGGCATATCATTCAGCTAATGCGGAGGTGAAGGCCAAAGGGGTATCCATTTTGCTCTCTAAAACGCTCCCGTTTGAACTTACTGAATCGCTCGAGGATCCTGAGGGGAGGTTCCTTTTTCTCAAAGGCACCCTCTTTAATAAACCACTTACCTTAGTCAACATTTACAGTCCCAATACAGCACAGGTATGTTTTTTTCGTAAAATCGCCAAGTTACTTGCTACGTTTCAATCGGGTATCTTGATTTTTGGTGGCGATTTTAATGTAGCGCTGAATCCATTGGAAGATACCTCCTCAGGGGTCTCATCCATTCCATTCAAAGCACTTAAACAAATAAAAATTGAACTGAAAGATCTTCTCCTACATGATACCTGGCGTACTCTTCACCCATCGGGCAAAGACTATACATTTTATTCTGCTCCTCACAACCGCTATTCTAGAATAGACTATTTCTTCCTCTCGCAAAACGATCTATATACCCTGAAGTCTGCCTCGATCGAACCAAAGATCCTTTCGGATCATCATCCAATTATGATAACCTTGCAATTTCCGGATACACCAGGTATTTCCAAAATATGGAGACTGGACCCATTTCTCCTTACGGATGCATCGGTTGTCCCCCAGATCCGTGATGCCCTGAAAAACTATTTTCAGGAAAACACATCCATGGAAACGTCCCCTCTCATACGGTGGGAGGCACACAAATGTGTGATACGTGGTCTTCTAATGTCTATCTCAGCAGCACGAAAACGTCAGGCTCTAGCATCGTTCAACTCTTTATTGCATAAAGTTCGTACACTTGAGTGCTCTCATAAACGATCAATGGCCTTAAGATGCGCTACTGAGCTAGAGCACGCACGTAAACAACTCCGCGAGTTAGTGGAAAAGAAAACGAAACGCAATTTTACTCTACAACAAAAACTTTTCTATGAACATGGCAATAAGAGTGGAAAATTTCTTGCCCGGGCTTTACAATCTAAAAAAGCTGCTCGACACGTATATCTGCTCCATTCTAAATTTGGTAACTCACTGAAATCGTCGTCGGATATTGCGAAGGAATTTGAGGAGTATTATTTTAACCTTTATAACTTACCCCTACCATCCAAACCAACAGGTGATACTAGGCCACGTAAAAAGTTGATTGGAGAGGGGAAAACATAAAGAAGTGCAGAAAATGATAGGCTGCTCAGTTAAAATGATCGCAAATGCTTTAAAATGGCAACCAAAACCTGAAAGACGTGGAAGAAAGTGAAAAACTACCATTCGAATGGATAGAAGAATAGCCAAAATGGCAAGGACTCAGCCAACAATCAGCTCCAGGAAGATCAAAAAAGGTCTAAAGTTACCTGTGAGTACTGATACAATTAGAAGACACCTATGTGAAGCCAAGCTATCTGCAAGAAGCCCCCGCAAAGTCCCACTGTTAAAAAAAGACGTGCTGAAGAGGTTACAATTTGCCAAAGAGCACATTGACTGGCCTAAAGAGAAATGACGCAACATTTTGTGGACTGATGAAAGTAAGATTGTTCTTTTTGGGTTTAGTGGCCGGAGACAGTTTGTCAGACGGCCCCCAAACACTGAATTCAAGACAGTGAAGCATGGTTGCGCAAGCATCATGATATGGGGATGTTTCTCATACTACGGTGTTGGGCCTATTTATCGCATACCAGGGATCATGGATCAGTTTGAATACATCAGAATACTTGAAGAGGTCATGCTGCCTTATGCTGAAGAGGGAAATGCCCTTGAAATGGGTGTTCCAACAAGACAACGACCCCAAACACACCAGTAAATATGCAACATCTTGGTTCCAGACCAACAAGATTGATGTTATGGAGTGGCCAGCCCAATCCCCGAATCTTAATCCAATAGAAAACTTGTGGGGTGACATCAAAAATGCAGTTTCTGAGGCAAAACCAAGAAATAGAGAAGAACTGTGGAATGTAGTCCAATCATCCTGGGCTGGAATACCTGTTCACAGGTGCCAGAAGTTGGTTGACTCCATGCAACACAGATGTACAGCAGTTCTCAGAAACAGTGCTTATACAACTAAATATTCAAAGGAAATTCAAAGGAAAGCAAAATCTTCAAACATTTTTCAGTTTATATAGTGAATGTTTGAGTTTGTAAAGAAGAATACAAACACTGCTATTTTTTGAACAGTCTAATTTGTGTTGTTCCTCTAAAAAAAATTGAAGAAAAGACACTTTTCTTAAATTTTATTAGAGGAACAACACAAATTTGATATATTTTTCTTCATGTTTTGATTTGGAATAGAATCTGTAGTGTTCCCAATGCATTTGTGTGTATGGAAATAAAAGCTATTAGAAGGATTTTGAGCTTTATTCACTTTTTTCAACACACTGCTATTATTTTTAACACAACTGTATATATATATATTTACTTCTTTGTAACTTTAAAATATGTAGAAAGTAACACCAAAAGATTGCCCCCACCCACTTCCCTTAAAAATGGCTCTGGAGTGTGTTACTCTAAATACTTTTTCTATGGGTGTTTGTTCACATATGCGTATGTTATAAATCATGGATCCTAAATGATTTCATATACTTTTTCCATCTGAAGTACCTAATTGATCCTGACAGTCACCTTTCTTCCTTGTTCTAAACTGACCACATAAAACACAGAAATGGATCTGTGTTAGCATGGTCAGTTTTCATCCTTTGGCTGGCCATTTAGACATACAGGATACTGTGGAGATACACATCATTCCTGTATTGGGTAGTTTATTGAGCCACCACACCCCCATCCATTCACAGCCTGCCTCTGGCACGCACCCCCTGCCAATCACAGCCTGCCTCTTGAACACATCCCCTGCTCAAGTACAGCCTACATCTTGCCTCAGGCTGAACTGACTATGGAATACAGGCACGCTTGGTGTCTGCACGGTGTCCTGATACATGGTCACATAACATAACTTTTTAACCTGAAACGAAGAAAAAACAGTTTTGGTGCCTGCATAGTTAGAACTGTATTAGAAAGTGTTTATATCATTGTATGTTCACAACTACTTTAAGGCTGAAGTTTAGGTATGATGTTTCTTGTAAAGTTACTTAGGACCAGCTAGGACCAATCCAAGTATACATATCGTATATCTGCTGGATCCCTGCTGCTACTGCAGTAATAGCAGCAGTCTTCTAGGTCTGGTGATTTGTGACGTCACCTCCCCATCTCTCCACCTTGTTCAGTCATAGAACACCTTGCATATTCTTGTGTGCAGTGCAAGCGAACACCCCCTCTTTGATTACTATTCTGAAAGATGGCTGCTTGGCACTGGACCTTGAGGACTGTTGCTGTCACTGTAGTAGTGGCAGCTACTACAGTGATTTGCAGCTTCCACAAAGGTCAAGTGTGAGATATGCATACTTACATTGGTCCACACTAGACCAATGTAACTATGCAACAACAAAAAAACCATACCTAAACTTCAGCTTTAAGCTGGAAATATGTTCTTTAACATGTTTGATGCGTATGTTTTCAATAAAATTCCTAGCTAGTTATTGCTGTATAAAAATCCTGTATTGCTTTGTAAACTGGAACCTACCAAAACTGCAAATTTTGGTTCAGACACAAAGGACAGAGATTGGCATCATAGGGTTAACATGCACCCTCCTTTTAGAGGCACAATCACACCCATATAATGTGTTTTCAGCCTTGGATAGATTTTTGAATGGCTGAAACTCTTGTTCATTTTTTTCTTGTTTCAACAGGAAGGGAAATTTGTCAAAGGAAATCCCCTCTGAGATAATTGTTACCCTAAGAGTCCTCACTTGAAGATTTCCCTTTACCTCCAGTTACATCTGTAAAAGTCCCTTTCCAGGACAAATAGGGAGGTTAAATCTCCCAAGTTGGGACATCTCATTCAAAGCTAAAGAAAGAAAACTTTACGTTTTTGGCCTCATGCACGCTGGGCATCAAAAATGCAGTTTTTAAGGGTGTTTGATTGTTTTTTCTTATGCCATTAAATGCCTATCCATGTTAGCCTATGGGTCCATGTACATATAGGCATTTAAAGGCAGAAAAAAACATCACATTTAGGAGAGGACAGGGGCGGACTGACAACTCATGGGACCCCCAGGCAATAGGGGATCTTGGGGCCCCTGTGTCCTTGCCCAAACTCAAAAAAGCCTATGAAAAAGGTACCAGGGGCATCTCATGGGGCCCTCTACTGACCCCGGGCCCTCGGGCAGTGTCCGAGTTTCCAAATGGTCAGTCCGCCCCTGGGAAACGCGTTTGCAAAACTTTACGTGCATTTTTTATGCTGCTTTTATCCTGCCAGGAGTTGGGCAAACACCCAGCGTACACCTGGGCTTCCCTGGCATTTTTGTTGTAGTCACTCATTTTTAAGGACCCTGAAGCCCCACTCCAGCCAATGATAGAAAACCTGATATATATATAAAAAAAAGGTTTCCTGCTGCAAGGGAATATCATAATGTGATTATGAAAGGCTTACCTTAGAATGAAGCCCTCCAGTGGCATGCTGTCACCGCTGCAGAGGCTTCCATCTTCACCCAGTCTTCCTTCCGGGTTAGCGGGCTGCAGCTGAGGATAACGTAACTCCAGCACATGCGTGCAGGAGTCTCGGCCATGGCACACAGCTCTGAAGGAATAGCACAGGTATGCTATTCCTTCAGAGCGCATGCGCTGGTGATGTCATGGACAGTTGCTCTGTAGAATATGTCCTAAATGGTAAAGGTTTAGGAGATATCAATTTTACCTACAGGTAAGCTTTATGATAGGCTTACCTGTAGGTTAAAATCAACAACAAGAGTTTACTACCACTTTAAAGTTGAATTCCAGGCTAAACCTAACAGTCCTAAAAATGCTTCCTCCCCGTAACACCTATGCTGAACAACCTGTGTGAGAAAAATATATATATGTTCCTATTTTCAGCCTGCTCCAGTCTGGTCACGTGATCCCGATCCCCTGTGTCAGCCAGCAGTGGGTGATGCCACCACTCCAGGCTTTACCAGCCATTGTTGGGTGCTCCCTTCTCTTCCACTGGCCAACATGGGGATCATGTGACTGGACCAGAGTGGGCTGAAAATAGGCAAGTTTATAAATCTTTCTTTCACAGGTAAGTGTAGGTGTTAGGAGGGGGTGTGATACATATGTGACATGGGTGTATAGAATGTATGTGTGAAGGATGATTGACACTCAATTGCCATAATTTTAGTAGGATATATCAGTGGAGGGGTAACTAGAGTTTAGAATAATAAGACAAGGACATTGTTAAGATCTATCAAGGCTAGATCTATGATTCATAGTTACCAGATGTGCAGTTGCAATCAGTCAAGGATTTATAGTTATAAGATATATAGTCGAACAAGTCAAGGTTCATAGTCACAATAGTTACACAAATAGAGTCTACTGCGCATGGCAGTAAACAAGGACATTGCAAATTATGTATATAAGAGACGGGGGATTCTAGGGGAATTTGGGACTCATTGAAGACGCGGCAGACGTGCCTTGCGGTGATTTCCCGGATTTCCCCTTTGCTGATTGCTGAGAGTCCCCCAATCGTTGGGCAACGGGTGATGCTACAATATCCGGTGATGTATTGATGCTTTATTCTTGCTATAATATGCTCTAAATATGATTTGCAATTCTGACAATTCTTATGTTATTATACTAACAGAACTTATTCAATAAATCATGTTTTGCTTTAATATTTATTAAGCCTAATCCGTGTATTAGTGAGCGATTGTAGTAGTGTTAAAAACACTTTGTTTTGAGGCAAAACATAAATTGGCGTAGTCGGCAGGATGCCAGGTAGATATATCTCCTATTAAGAAAGGTTGTTTGAAAAAGTAATATTTACACATTGGTCCTCAGGCATAGGGGAACCTCTGTGCAAAATATTGTCATTTGACATTTTGCAAAAGTTTTTAAAAAATTATATATTTTAAGATAAGAAAGTGATATCAAAAAATTGACCCCTAGGTACCAGGGGGGCCTCTGTGCAAAATATTGATATTTGGCATTTTGCTAAGAAATTTCGGAGATTTAGCTACCTGGCATTTTAGAAAAGAACCAGATATGTTTAAGCGAAAAACTAAGAGCAAGATTGATAAGGTGGAGATTCCCGGCTGGACCGAGGCTCCATATGATATTTTAGCACAGGAATTGTCAGGTGCAGGGTTGGCAGAATCATGGGATAGTAAGTTTAAAGGTATCGAACCCCTTGATGTTGTAAATGTACTCAAGGGGATCCCTGCCAAGGCAGGTGATGTAGTGGCTTTAGGCAGACGCAGTTGGATTTTGCTAACTGCATACAGGAAGATTCATAAGAAATTACATCAGGAAATTAAGGATTACCATCAACTAGAGCAGAAGACCATAGAACAAGAAGGTAAAATTGTTCTTCTGCAATGTGGGCAAAAATTGTTGAAAGATAAATTAGAACATTATCAAAATATAGTCGAGATAGCAGCAGTAAAAGTGGCCCAAAATAAGTATAGGAAACGAAGGGGAATGGTGAACCGTGGGAAAGTCCATTGGGCAATAGCAGCAGCTATAGTTGATTGAAATCCAGATAAGTGGGATGCTGATGTGTGGGATTCTTCATCTAGCGATGATTGGGATGATTGCCCCGGAGGACCAAAGGCTGGGAAATCCATCCGGCCAAAATACAAGGTCCGTCTCAGGTAGTGAAATTCCTGGGGATACAGTGGAATAAGGGGTACATAGAGATCTTGCCCAAAGCAAGAAAATAAAAAAAAAATGTGAAATATCTTAGTAAATGGAGAAAGTGTTATGATTTTGATGTATCATTAGACAAGGATTCTTGTGTTAAGCTATGTAGGAGAATTAAAACTGAAGCCGGCACTAAAAGTATAGGAAACAGGTGCTCATGAATGAAATGAAAATAGAACAAATGGGTATAGCATTGACCGAGTTTTGAGTCTACTACTGACTATGAGTGTTGTATATGAATACATAACATATCTGTTGAGACCCCAGACTGCTATGAAGTCATAGAGAACCATAGAGACCTGGTAAATGTTTTACAAGCTTGATGGTTTAAGAAAGTAGATATGCTGATTTTGTTGTTTTTTACTAACATTTGTATTCTATGTTTGCATGTGCATTTGTAACATGTCTTTAAAGAACCCGGATTTAACTATATTGATAAGAATGATAGAAGTGTTTAATAAGGATGGAACGGATGTGTATGTTGTTGAGAAAGATACATAGTAAGGAAGTGTGGGGAAAAGAGGTGTGGCAGGACATTGAAAGTTTTGTTCAAAACATAACCGTAACTGTTTATCATGTGGATGCTCATGTCCCTCTTGACTCATTAGAACGTTTGTTTAATTCTCAAGCAGATGCTGCTGCAGCCATATTCAAAACATCCGATGCAGAAAGAGAAGCTGAAATTCAGGAAACATAGCTGCAGGGTACAACCCTTTCGGCTCACCAAAAAAGTGGACAGCTTGGAGAAAAGGCCACTTACAGGTGGGCACAGGAAAGGGGGATACCATTAACTATGGACATAATTAAATCCATCATCCTTAAATGTCCAGTATGCCAACATGTATAGAAAAGGGAAGTCCCACACACAGTGATGGGACACATTGGAAGAGGTAAGTTGCCAGGTCAGATATGGCAGATGGATTTCATCGGACCTCTCCCAGCAAGCAAGGGATGTAAGTATGTTTGCACGGCGGTAGATACTTACTCAGGTTATCTAGTAGGGTTCCCGTGCAAAGCTGCTACTCAATGGAGTACTTTGAGGACTATAGAAGTGATAACCCAATATTATGGTACTCCTTTGCAAATTCAGACAGACAATGGTTCCCACTTCACAGGACAACAGGTAAAAGATTACGCCATGCAGCATAACATTGAATGGGTGTACCACATTCCCTACTAACCTCAAGCAGCTGGGTTGGTGGAGTGAATGAATGGTATACTAAAATCCACTTTAAAGAAGTTGCAAGGGTCTGATGCATATGGTCAATTAGCAACTAGATCAAGTATGGCGGTCCGAGGAGCAGTAGTTCTAGGAGGGTTAATAGATGCTGATTACCAGGGAGAAATCAAAGTAGTAATAATCAACCTTAGCACTGAAGCTATGATTTTACCAGCCTAGGACCGAGTAGCTCAGTTACTTTGATTCCTTTATATATTGCTAACATTAAAGAGGGAGAGGCTCCCACAAAGTTAACGGTTAGAGGAGACCAAGGCTTTGGCTCTACTAACACAGTTAATGTAGAGGCTAAAATTTGGGTACAGGGGGCATTTGGTCCCCCGGAACCTGCAGAAGTAATAGCTGTAGGTAAGGACAGCAGTCTACTGATCATGAAACCAGGCAGAGAAAAGTGGGAATATGTCCCACAAGGAAAATGTTATTTGCGAGAATGATTCATACTGTATTGTCTTTCACAGAGCAACAATGTACTTGCCTTCAGTCTTGGAATCCTTGGTATCGTGTGGTTGGTGGAATTAGAGGTCGGAGCGTGGACTCCGGGAGTTAAAGTAACAGATACCGGCAATGCCAGAATGAGCTGGGGTTGGAAAAGCATGCGTACGAATAGAACTCAAGATGATTTTATATGCCCAGCTAATCAGCCCTGCCTCATTCTAAATATAACCTTCAATGGTACTGTATGGACAGGAGCTCCAATAGAGGGTTACAAGCCAACATATGCGGTTCATGGAAATGAAGGTGTGATAAATGTAATCTCTGAAGTTAGCATTTGCTGTTGCCAACAGGAAGCAAGCTTCATTTATTTGTCAGCTGCAAATAGGAGGTCCGTAACAAGAAACTGTACCACTAAGACCAAAGCAAGTACTGTTTTTCAGTTTGCTCTTAATGAGACAATCATTATGACTTGTACCAACGCCAGTGAAATCCAAGGAAGACCATGGTGGGGTCAGTACTTAATCTTCGTAAATTCAAACACCACTCGTATCGACCCCGGACATATTAAAAGATTGCCTTCTACATGTGAAAAAGTGGGTCAACATACACAGAAAACTGTTATACATGCTCAAATAACATTCCCAAGTACTGTAAAAAGCTGTATGAAACGGAAAAAGAGGGCATGGTATGATACATTGCTTGGGGGTTACGGCTCCCTAACAGGAACCTTAAATGGGTTTGATATTGAAACACTAGCAAATAGAATGTCTAATGCTGGGAGTAAGATTAACGATGCTTTAACTATGCAAGCTAAATGGATGCCTACTATATTTCATCCAGTTAGTATAGCTGCTGGAGTTGATAACATGATGCTTCATCTAACAAATGCTTCAAATAATTTTGCAAAAGGTTTTGACACTAATGTTGCAAAATTTATTAACTGGACGGTGTGTACATTGCAAACCATGTATGAGCAACAACAAAAAGTTAATATGCAGGCTACGTTGATGACCGGAAATTAATTAGTATGGAGGACCGTGTTCAACAAGAATGTCCCCATAGATATGTGGATACATTTGGATGCTCAAAAGATGATTTGTAATGACACTACCTGCCTTGGGACAATAATAATGTATAATATTACTAAATCAACTATAATGTGTAAATTTGTTGTGATGCCTTTGATTATTGGTGCGCCTGGCGCTCAACATTATTGGAGCCCAGAACTATATGGCACCCATGTAGATAATGATAATAAGACTCATGATCTTTCTTTTTGCGATGATACTTTAGAGGGAAAAATCTGTAAGCTACAGTCTTCCGTATATGAGCCATGCTTGTTACAGAGCACTGTAAATATATGTAAATGGACCATCTTACCAATTTCCTATGAGATGATGATTGAAATAGCTCTGCAAACTGTGTGTATGGTGACCAACACTCCCGTGATAAAGGGAATGAGAGTTCCCTTCTCAGGCTGTGTTAGTAATCTGTCTTCTTTAATTTGGCACAATGAAACCTTTATATTACAGGGTGACAAGGAAGAATCAGTCCAAGAATATTGGAAGGGTTTATCATTGGAGATCCCCAATTGGGAGTTCAATTTAACGGTTTTGAAACAATTAATGAATGAATCAATAGAAGTCCAACAACATATCAAATATTTAAATAAGACGATTGCACAACACATTGTGACTGCGACCATAGTAGGTGGAAAATTGATAAAAGTGGGGTCTAGTATAGCGGAAGCTACTTCCCATCACTGGTGGGATGTGTTTCTAGGCTATTCCCCTTCCGCTACTAAGGTTCTGGATTTTCTGGTTCACCCTCTACTGATTATTATGATTATAATAGTTTTATTAACTCTATGGAACTGTTATATAGCTTACAAGCTATTTTGCAAGCGACCAATTATGGTCATGGCAACTTATGTCACTTGAGTTTCAATCAAGGACCGATTGTGATACATATGTGACATGGGTGTATAGAATGTATGTGTGAAGGATGATTGACACTCAATTGCCATAATTTTAGTAGGATATATCAGTGGAGGGTAACTAGAGTTTAGAATAATAAGACAAGAACATTGTTAAGATCTATCAAGGCTAGATCTATGATTCATAGTTACCAGATGTGCAGTTGCAATCAGTCAAGGATTTATAGTTATAAGATATATAGTCGAACAAGTCAAGGTTCATAGTCACAATAGTTACACAAATAGAGTCTACTGCGCATGGCAGTAAACAAGGACACTGCAAATTATGTATATAAGAGACGGGGGATTCTAGGGGAATTTGGGACTCATTGAAGACGCGGCAGACGTGCCTTGCGGTGATTTCCCGGATTTCCCCTTTGCTGATTGCTGAGAGTCCCCCAATCGTTGGGCAACGGGTGATGCTACAATATCCGGTGATGTATTGATGCTTTATTCTTGCTATAATATGCTCTAAATATGATTTGCAATTCTGACAATTCTTATGTTATTATACTAACAGAACTTATTCAATAAATCATGTTTTGCTTTAATATTTATTAAGCCTAATCCGTGTATTAGTGAGCGATTGTAGTAGTGTTAAAAACACTTTGTTTTGAGGCAAAACAGGGGGAAAGTAGCATTTTAAGATTAGTTGGGTTTATTATTATTATTATAAGCGCCAACAGTTTGCTCTGCGCTGTACATTATAATGGAAGACAGTACATGAGACAGTACAGTAACAATACAATACAATACACGAGGGGTTCGAGGGCCCTGCTCCTTGGAGCTTACAATCTAGGAGGGAGGGGATAGTGGTACAGGAGGAAATAGCTGTGGGGGATGGAGTGGAAGGAAGAGTGGAGGAGATCGGCAATTAGGTGAGGGTGGGGTAGGCTTCCCTGAAGAGATGGGTTTTCAGGGTGCGCCTAAAGGTGAGAAGGGTAGGTGACAGTCTGATGGATTGGGGTAGTGAGTTCCAGAGGATGGGGGAAGCCCTGGAGAAGTCCTGGAGACAGGCATGGGAGGAGGAGACCAGGGAACTAGAGAGTAGGAGGTCTTGTGAGGAGCAGAGAGTGCGTTTTGGGTGGTATTTGGATATCAGATCGGTAATGTAGTTTGGGGCACTATTATGAACAGCTTTGTACGTCAATGTTAGCAATTTGAATTTTATGCGCTGGGCAATCGGAAGCCAGTGGAGGGATTGGCAGAGGGGGGTGGTGGATACGGAGCGGTTAGTAAGGTGGATGAGTCTGGCCGCAGAGTTCAGGATAGACTGAAGCGGGGATAGCCTGTGATGAGGTAAGCCGGTGAGGAGGGAGTTGCAGTAGTCAAGTCGTGATATAATAAGGGAGCAAATGAGTTGCTTAGTAGTTTCTGGGGTTAGGAACGGACGAATTTTGGAGATGTTGCAGAGGTGGAGTCTACGTGTACATGAATTTGTCAGCGATTGGACCTGGGGCTGGAAAGACAGATTGGAGTCTAGAATGACACCTAGTACTCTGGCTTGCGGGGTGGGACTGATGGTGGATTCAGAGAGAGCGTGGAGAGGTCAGAGAGGGGGGCGCGGACTGAGGGGAAAACTAGGAGCTCAGTAAAGCCTGGAATTCTGCTTTAAGTTCTATCCATCCTTAATGAGGAATTTCACTCTCCTCCCCCAAAAAAATAAAATTCAGGAGCTACAAATACTGTAGCTGCTGACTTTTAATATAAGGACACTTAACTGTCCAGGAATCCAGCGTTGTCCTCACCCGAGCCAATTGTTTAATGAGCTTTGGGTCCAGGAGCCAGCATCTCAACTAAGAGAAACCAGCTTTGAATCCACTTCCCATTGCGCATGCATGAGCCGTGCTGTGCTTTGTGAAGGGTATCGCAGTCTTCTAGGACCTGTAATGTGTTCCAGAAGGCTGTAGGCAAGGGGGGGGGGTGATCTTCTGCTTGGATCTCCTTGGCATTCTAGGCAGAAGTGGGAGTGGGTACTTGTCAAAGCCCCCTCTCCCCCCCCCCCCAAACAAATAAGCTCCAAATGTTAAGAGTAGGGGAGGAGGAGTCAAACAAGCGGAACTTCCCCTTTTGGGTGAAGTTCTGCTTTAACTAAAAATGTGTTTTTGTTATTAAACATGACCTGACAGGAAAGGAAACATCCCCAACATGGACATACACTATATTGCCAAAAGTATTGGGACGCCTGTCTTTACATGCATATGAACTTTAATGGCATCCCATTCTTAGGTGTAGGGTTCAATATTGAGTTGACCAACCATTTGCAGCTATACAGCTTCTACTGTTTTGGAAAGGCTGTCCACAAGGTTTAGGAATGTGTCTATGGGAATCTTTGACCATTCTTCCAGAAGCGCATTTGTGAGGTCAGGCACTGATGTAGGATGAGAAGGCCTGACTCACAGTCTCCACTCTAATTCATCCCAAAGGTGTTCTTTCAGGTTGAGGTCAGGTATCTGTGCAGGCCAGTCAAGTTCCTCCACCCCAAACTCGCTTATCCATGTCTTTTTGGACCTTGCTGCACTGGTACACAGTCATGGAACAGGAAGGGCCATCCCAAAACTATTACCACAAAGTTGGGAACATGAAATTGTCCAAAATGTCTTAGTATGCTAACGCCTTAAGAGTTCCCTTTACTGAAACTAAGAGGCCAAGCCCAACCCCTGAAAAACAACCCACTTTACACTTGCACAATGCAGTCAGGCAAGTACCGTTCTCCTGGCAATGACCAAACCCAGACACGTCCATCAGATTGCCAGAGAAGTGTGATTCATCACTCCAGAGAACACATCTCCACTGCTCTAGAGTCCAGTAGCGGTGTGCTTTACACCACTGCATCAGAAGCTTTACCTTGCACTTGGTGGTGTAAGGCTTGGATCCAGATGCTCGGCCATGGAAACCCACTCCATGAGGCTCTCTACGCACTGTTGTTGTGCTAATATGAAGGCCACATGAAGTTTGGAGGTCTTTAGCTATTGACTCTGCCTCAGCCAAAAAAACATGCTGTGTCTAGAGTTAGGCTTTAATGATTCATTTCTAAAATGCTGTTGCTGAGAGAATGTCTTCATCCCTTTTGAAGCATGAGTGCCATTATTTCACAGAAAGGAGTCATAAAAATGTTGATAGAGGGCAGCAAAGGCTTCTGGGTAATGTCTGTGAAGTCCCCTGATGCACTGGCCCATTTTACAATTGTAACGCCTTGATGAAATGATAGCTTTCAGGCCAAACATTGTGTTCGGCATTCAAGAGACCTCACGTTAGTTTTCGGTTCACAGCTTACGTTACAGTGTTACCAATGTAATCCTACAATTAAAACGTGATTATCCTTGAACACAATCAAGCTCAGCTGCTTAGTAACCAATTCTTCCATGAATACTTAATACACAGAATATTGCAGAGAAAGCATGAAGCAGCCAGGTCTGTTTTCATTCATTGTCATATTTTTTCCCTCACGTTCAATTTTCCTTCACTTGAAGTGATTGAACCCTGTTTGCTGGAAGGAATGGATCAAACTCGGCAGGAAATCCATTGCAGTGGACACTTATCTTATAACCCCTCGATTGTTGGTTATAGTCAGATGTCCCATCTATGTGACCTCTATACATTTTTGTATATCTTTCTGCTCATATTCACATATGTAGTTCCTACAGATTGAAAGAAGAACATATTACCAGGCATGGGGTAGTAGGACGGCT
Source organism: Staurois parvus (assembly GCF_062004578.1). Taxonomy (NCBI): domain Eukaryota; kingdom Metazoa; phylum Chordata; class Amphibia; order Anura; family Ranidae; genus Staurois; species Staurois parvus. The sequence continues at coordinate 404,519 of NW_028318216.1, forward strand.
AATAGATTTAGCAGCAGATGCCATAAATAAATCCGCCTACAAGCAGGAGGTTCTCTTTTGGAATTTATTCGGGGTTATTATTGCCTAAATAGCAAGAGTGTATCTTGTAAAAATGCCTTATATTATGAATGCAATTTGTGCAAAAAAATAACCTTTAATAATTTTTTTCAATAAACCTGTCATGTAGAGAAAGAAAAATAGAAATGAAAAGATGAAAACAATTGCAAAAGTGGCCAAAAGATACTCAAATTACTCAAAAGCTACGCAGAACCTCAAGCAGGTACAGAAAGTCCTAGCTCTGAGGAAGGGGGTTCAGCCCCCGAAACGCGTCAGCCTATCCGCATCATTAGACACAGTTGTATTGTGACTGTCTTTGTGGATCACTCATACTGCCTATAATCACGGTGGTTTGTGAGTATACATCCTTTTTATTCAATAAAATACGTGGTTTACCACGGTAATGCACGATGAGAGTGTGCCCTTGTTTGTTTTCATTCACCAGTGGTCAGATTTCCCGATCTCAGAAGGGCAGCACCTCTTCGATTGGCATTTTGGCAATTCCTTGGTTTGCATGAAGATTGGAGTGCTGGTTTCGTTTGTCTATCTCACAGAAAGTCCTAAAACTATACTCAAAACTGATTTTAATTGCTGTCATTAGTTGATAAAACTCAGAAATAAATAGAAAATTTAAGAATATTTATTCCATCTTGTTTCTGCTGTGAACATAACTTATACAAATTATTCTGCCCAGAAACCTGTACCTTGTTCTGTACCTGTTTATAGTGATCACATAATAGCCTTTTTTATTTTTACAATACCTTTTACATATTCTCGCATATGGACTTTAAATTTACACTTGGTCCGTCCAATATATTGATTCATACAGGGACACTGGATGCAATAGAGCACTTCTTTTTTATTGCAGGCTAATAAATCTTTGATTTCAAATTTTACTCTAATAGAAACGAATTCCCTGTAGTCTGTTTAATTTTACAGCTTATAAAAGCCATGCACTTTATACATTTAATAAAAGCAGCTCAATAGTCCTCCTCTATGTTTGTTCCTCATATTCTGATCAATTTTCTTGGCTAGGATAGATGCCTTTTTAATGAAAAAAATTGGGTCTATTTGAAATAATGGATCCCAATGCTATGTCTGTTTTCAAAATCATCCAATATTTCCTAATAAAATGTAGTACTTTATGTGCGTTTGAATTGTAACTCAAAAACATTGCAAAGTATCTATTATATCATTTTTCCGCCCCATCTTTCCTATCTTAACCCTTACAGCTGCCACATATGGCTCAAATTTTGCTGATTTATGCTAGATCGGCTGAAACCCGAGCCAAGGATGTCCCTCTCAGTAGTACATGGCTCAACAGAAATCGAATGTTCAATTGATTTTTCCCAAAAGAGATGGTCGAACAACCGAGCCTGTTAAAAGTGCCTACTCATCATTGAACAGAGTTTCCTGCCCAGTAACTGTGCCTGTCAGATAAGCAGGTGCAGTGGCCATCAGCACTATCCTCAGTGACACTGAACATGCTTCGCATCAGCCTAGTAAAGCTGAGTATATTATTTTTTTTTAGACTCAGTATTACTGTACTTTGCTGCGTTGAGGTTGAAGTGTACAGTATCAGACCCCAGTGCCGCCCCCTACACTGCATTTTTCATTATTTATTTATTACAGGTACTTATATAGTGCCGTCAATTTACACAGCGCTTTACATATATATTGTACATTCACATCAGTCCCTAACCTCAAGGGGCGTACAATCTATGGTCTCTAACTCACCTACATACATACACATACTAGGGCCAATTTAGACAGAAGCCAATTCACCTACCAGCATGTCTTTGGAGTGTGGGAGGAAACCGGAGTACCTGGAGGCACAGGGAGAACATCAAACTCCAGGCAGGTGGTGCCATGGTTGGGATTCAAATCGGCGACCCTAGTACTGCCAGGTGGAAGTGCCAACCACTTAGCCACTGTGCTGCCCACTGCATTCATAAGTGCCACCTACAACAACCACCTCAATTGACCTCTTGGTCTACACAGCCCTGAATCTGGCCTTAATTCCTCCATACTCATCTGCATTGATTTTTTGGGACATTATAAAGCTATCTTTTCAGGTAGCAACTATCTGACAGTTACAAACTGTTTATATCCACTGCCTTATTAAATGTCTTTGTGTAAATAGTGCTGTCTTCTGTAAAAATAGTTAAATCAAATAAATCAATGGATTCTTTGCTGCTGGTCGGTGTGAAATCTTTGCTATTAATCTTAACTATAAATTCATCTGATGTCTCTATCAAATGTGTGTATTTGATTCAGACATGAGATATCTCTGTCTGATATCTGTTTCAAATAATGAGCAATAAGTAATCCATGTATCCTTTCCAGAGGTAGAGACCTGTGTCACATTCTTCTTGATTTCATATATATTTTGGCAACCATTGTGCCATAAAGAGATTGGCATAGCACAGGACAATCCTTGCTCCCATAGCTCTCCCTGTAGTCAGAAGCAAAAAGTGTTAAAACCAAAAATGTAATATATTGCAATCCTTAGATGTGGTGGTTGCATTAGTTTTTTTTTTTAGTTTTTTTTCCTTCTCTTTTTGCCTGGTGACAGGGCTGTTTTTAGAAACCATGGGGCCCCATACAGCAAACCTGACAGCCCCCCCCCCAGAAAAAAACAGTTTACAATGATTTAGTTATGAACACAGTTAGTGAACAATAACAATCGCTCATTGAGTTCATTCAGGAAAGTAAAGGGCTGGTAATTGTCACATATTTGCCGGACCCCTCCCTTCCATTCTCCTGAAGGATCCTATTGTGTGCTTGCTGCTGCCAGTGGGAAGAAAAGGAGGGAAGCTGGCAGCACTGCAGGTGTGGGGGCACACGGGGGGCTTGGGCATCAGGGGGAAATGAATGGTGCAGAAGGAGGGTGATAGGTACAGCGGAGGGGGGGAGCAATGAATGGACCTGATCCCCTGTATGGCTCTCTCTGCAACAGCTGAAAGCAAACCACAGGGAGTGGAGAAGAAGCCAGCTTTCAGCTTCTGCAGAGACAGCCATACAGGGGATTGATTCCAGTGATTGCCCCCCTGCCATGCCGATCACCCTCTCTACCCACATCCAATACACCCAGTTGCCTGGGTCCCCCTGCTGGCCTGGGCCTCATACAGGAGGACTGGTGGTATCCCCTTATCCCCAGCCCTGCCTGGTGATCTGGCCAGTAATACACCTTCTGTATTAGAGTGGCTACACTCTGGATGAAGGAGCACAGAGGCACCTATGGACAGCAGCATTGGCAGTCTGGGGGCAGTGTTAGATGGACTAGCAGAATTAGATACACTAACAAATTGAATACAAACTCCAGCTCACACTGCAGTTACACAAGGAGTTACAACAAACAGTTTATTTTTCTTTTATGATAAAGGTTTTATGTGAATAAATAAAAGTTGATCATTGTAAGCACCCCTGTTAGTGCTAAAGTTTGTCTCAACACTCTAAACTGCTATAGCTTGTTCTGCTGAACAAAAACAGACATACTGGCTGCATCACCAGATGAAAATAAAGGAAAAAAAGCCTAACAAAGAAGACTAGTGCACTCATCACATCTATGAATTAGTAAGCTGCAATATAATAAATGTTTGCTTTTGTAACGCCTCTAGGTTTAGCTAGATAGGCTTTTTGTTTTTTTTAGATAGAGGCTGGGTAGCAGCCTGGGATGAGTCAGCCCAGCAGTAAGGTACTGATTTCACCTCAGGACAGGCTGGGAGGCTATACAGGTCAGAGTTTCTGGAGCCCTCCCACCTTTCCAGAAATGTAGATAATTTTCTGGAACAGGGGTGGAGGAGGGGAGGAAGCCTATATCTGCATGTTTAAGGGAACTTGGCAAATCCCCAGGCAGAAGCTGGGCATGGTGACAGAGGACAACCCTTAAATAGAGCACAGCATGAGCAGCAGTGGGAATCGGGTGTAAGATAGACTTCCAGGCTGGAGTGCAAAGCCTGGAATGGGGCCCCAGGGAGGTGAGCCTACCTACAGGCAGGATACTGGAAAGGATCTCCACTGTCCCATTGTCCCTCCTAGGGAGGACAACCTGTGTAGCAGGGAAGGAGCCAGTCCACCGTAAGGTCTGAAGACAGAAACCAACCCATAAAGCTAACAGGACAGCGTGAGTACTTCTATACCCCCTGGGCCAGATAAGGGGAGAGGGCAGTCAGGTGCACAATCCAACTAGTTCTCATCCAGGACTACTTCATTGTTAGCTCTTGGGACCCCTTGCCCAGGGATACCCTCAGTGCAGCTGGGTGAAGAGGAGGATTCATCCAGGGTCTGAGGAGGTACATCAATGGGATTTTGGTGCTCCTTTGAGATTTTTTGATAATCTGCTTTTTTGTACAGTATTATTGCTAAGATGTTTATCCTCAAGTTTACAGTTCCTTGGGCATCCTATATACCCCTGGATCCCATCCAAGTTGGTAACCTCTTCATACAAGTGTGCAAGTGTGGAAAATATGTGTTGCCTGGCTGTGGTAAATTTAGGGGACCCAAACAAATCCAGTGGTACTCAAGAGAGTAGTGCTACACTTAGGGTTTATTATCACTTTAAAATAGTTTTGAGTATAGGAGAGTATTTTGAGAAGAGGAGATTGAGGGAAGATATGATCAAATAAATATATCAGTGGGTCATATAGTGAACTCGGTGTAGAGCTATTCACCCTGAGGTCATCACAGAGGACAAGGGGGCACTCTTTACATCTGCAGGAAAATAAATTTAATCTCCAAACACAGAAAGGTTTTTTCAGTGAGAGCTGTGAAAATGTGGAATAGACTCCCTCAAGAGTTGGTTCTGGCCAGCTCAGTGGATTGCTTCAAAAAAGGCCTGGATTCCTTCTTAGATACATAGAATATAACCGGATACTAACATTTATAGGTAAAGTTGATCTAGGGAATATCTGATTGCCTCTCGGGGGATCAGGAAGGAATTTGTTTCCCTGCAGGAGCAAATTGGATTATGCTTTGCTGGGGGTTTTTTTTGCCTTCCTCTGGATCAACTGTGGGTATAGGATTATAACTTTTTTTTTTTTTAATGGTTGAACTGGATGGATTTTTGTCTTTTTTCAGCCAGACTAGCTATGTAACTATGTAATTATAAACCTAATAACTTCCAAAATAAACTCTCTTTTTGATTGAGACATTTTATCTGTTTGTAGAAAGAAGTTGACCATCTCACACCTCCTTTCATGGTCAATGTAAAAAGGATAGCATGTAACATCCAAGATACATAAAATATTAACTTCTGACCAAAATATGGGAGACAAAATATTTAATATTTTGGTAGTATCTTTCGAATAAGCAATGGTAGAGGCCACATATATTCACATAAGTACATCTCTATAATGAGGAAGGTTGGATGTTAGAGATTCTATTTCTTGAAACAATAGGACCTGAGGAATTATTTATATCCTTATGGATTTTAGGCAAACAATAGACAGCTAGGTTTTTAGATGTTTTATTAGTAAGTAACTTATATTTTGCTTTATTAAGGATCTCTAATGTCTTCCTTTTATGGGTTCATATATTTAAATCAGAGACATACCTTTCTATTGGATCAGTCCTAATTTGATATTCTGTTACATCCTTTGTAGATCTTTATTATTGTCTTTCTTATTCAGTAACACTATGGGGGATATTTACTAAAACTGAAGATCGCAAAATCTGGTGTATAGAAACCAATCAGCGTCCAGGTTTTCTGTCAAAGCTTAACTGAACAAGCTAAAGTTAGAAGCTGATTGGCTACCATGTACAGCTGCACCAGATTTAGCAATCTCCAGTTATAGTAAATCAATGCTTATGTCTCCCCCTTTATCTTTGGACATATGATCAAATTTTCATTTCTAGCTAAAGATCTCATTACTCTCTTGTTTATTCAAATTGTCTTTCCCAATTTGACTTGTATCCAATTCCTTTATGTCTCTATTTATTACCTCCTGAAATGCTGCTAAACTGTCACCAGTCTCTGATCTGTGAAAAAAAATGGTGTAGGTATTAATTTGGTGCATTTGCTGTCCATGAAATAATTAAATTTGGTTGCATTTATTTAAATAACGTTCTTTCAAACATAATTTCCTCACAAATAGTTTGACCTGTATGTAATTTATCTTGCAAGATGGTGCAACCTTTACACACAGTTTTGTTTCCTCATCTGTCAAACTATGTGTATTTACAACAGTAAAACATCTTCAAACAGAAGGTATTCACATATCTCATGCCACCTCATATTCCAAAAATATTTATTCCTCATTTCAAGACAGTGGTTAGGATAATGCAAATCAATCACTGTCCTGTTTTTTTTTTTTTTTTGGATATGAGATCTGTGAATAACTTCTGGTTTAAGAAGGCTTTACTTTCAGGTTGAGTCCTGGTAAGCCTCCTGTATTTCTTGAGACATCGAAGGATTTACTAATATAAGTAGAAGTAGTTTGATAAATAGGGAAACAAAACTGTTCCGTAAACATTTAAAATTTGCATCATCTTGCAAGCTAAACAAATTGAACACATCAATACAGGTAAAACAATTTGTGAGGAAAGTGTTTGAAAGAATATTATTATTCATATTATTATTATTATTAGACATGTGAGATTTGTTTAGTTACAAATCAAAATTCAGACAAAATTTCCATTATTACTAATCACAATAATAGTAATGAATCTGAAATGAATCCTAAATAAATTATAATGAAACAAATTATCCAAATTCAAATTCAAAGTGAATTTGAATTTGAAAATAAATTTGAATTCAAAAGTGAAACCTATTGCAATAAATACAGTAAGGTATGAAAGTGAAATACAATGCTGATTTCTACTTAGGCTGTTTTACAGAACAGAATAGAAAAGAATATCACTGAATAGAATAGAAGAGAACAGAATAGAATAGAAAGGAATAGAATAGAATAGAAAAAAAAATAGAAAACAAAAGAACAGAATAGAATAGAAAATAAAGGAGTAGAATAGAGTAGAAAAGAATAGAAAAAAGTAAAATATACTAGAATAGAATAAAATAGAATGAATACTGCCATCTTCTGACAGTTACATTTCGAAATTTGAATTTCAATATTTGAATTTCACATTTCGAATTTGAAAATAACGAATATACAAAATGAATTCCGAACATAATGAATATGACAAAACAATATTATTAACATAACCCCTTTGTGCCAGCGCCTCCTGGCCCTTTAAGAGTTTCAGAAGCCGGGATGCAGGGTGGGGTTTTAGGGTCATGTGACCACCGTGATTCACTGTCGCGGCGGTCACATGATCGGAAAAGGTCCCGATCGCAAGGGGAGATTGCGACTTTTCTGTGAGTCACGGACATATGTGCTGGGAGCACGCAGGGCGTGCACTATCAGCACATATGTATTTTCAAATGGTACACAAATATGTGGCCGCTCAGTGTCATGGCCCATCTAGCCCGTGTCATGGCCCATTTGCATCTAGGGGTTAACAAACAAATCTGAAACTAAACAGATTTTTCAATTGTGCACATTTCTAATTATTATTCAAGCTCTTTATGGTGCCAACAATTTGTGTAGAGCTTTATGATACAAAGGGAGACGGTACAGATACAGCACAATAATATATAAGAGGGCAAAAAGGGCCCTGCTCATAAGAACTTGCAATCTAATAGGGTGGGCAAGTGGTACAAAAGGTTATAACTGTAGCAGATGAGCTAATGGAAGTTAAAAGTTCAGTTGTTAGTTGGAGGCAGGATAGGTTTCCCTGAAGCAATACGTTTTTAGGGATCAAATAAAGGTGGCTAGTGTAAAAGATAGCAGGGCAGATTGAGGGTTCCAGAGGATGAGAGAGGCTCTAGAGAAGTCCTGTAGATAAGCAAGGGAGGAGGAGACAAGAGAGCTAGAAAGCAGGAGATGTTGGGAAGAGCATGGAGCACAGTTTGGGTGATATTTGGAGACAGGATTTGTGATGCAGCTCAGGACAGAGTTGTGGATGGCTTTTTTGTAGCTGTGTTGTATTTTAAATGCAATTTGCTTGGCTTTCTGAAGTCAGTGGAAGGACTGGCACAGAGGGGTGGCAGACACTGCAGTTGGTAAGGTAGATGATCCTGGCATCAGCATTCATGATAGAGTGAAGAGGAGATAGCCTATGAAGAGGTAGACCTATGAGGAGTGAGCTGCAACTGTCAAGATAACAAGAGAGTGAATGAGTATCTTGGTGATTTCATTAGTTAAAAAGGGGCGAATTTTAGAGATGTGAAAGAGGTGAAGTCTACTAGCTTTCAGTAAAGTATTATTTATATTTGTTTTGTTTGTATTAGGGCTCCTTCACACAGCTGTTCCTCCATACACTGGTCAGGATATTTCATACATCTGTTGCCGCTCCACCTGTACAAATCAATGACAGGTTGAGGGGCTCTGAACCTTTCTGCATATAATCACACAGAGCAATTTCTTGCAATTAGTAATAGATGAGCGCCCTGAATGCAAACAGTCTGCATACCCTTGCGTGTCCCTTGGTGCACTGTGCACATAATCCATCATTGATTTGTAAAGGTTTCCTATCTGCAGCTGCACATGAATGGCCATGTGAATGATCTTTTTTTTCTCTAACTTCTCCTGTTGTTCTTAACTACTTCAGCTCTCTGGATATGCATAGTATGCCAGAAAGTGAAAGTTAAAGTGTTACTAAACCCAGGACCTGCTTTCACTATATCTGGTATCCCACAGTACAAAGAACATGAAAATGCAATTATTTTAGTAAATATAAACTGCTAAATGCCTTTTCTCAACAGCAGTTAGAGCAGTCTTGTGACTTCTTTCAGTGTCCAGCAGAGCACATGTTAAAACTTGTAGAACGTTTCTTTCTGATTTAGGATGCAGAACCCCGACCTCTGTCTGGATAGTGCTGATTGGCCCTGTGCTGATCACATGTACTCTCCCAAGAGAAAAAAAACCTCTCAAGCAATACACACCCAACTGAGCATGTGCAGAGTGTTTCCACACAATATGTCTTTTCAGGAGATGAGGGAGACACTGGAAGAAGGGGAAGATCAGAGAAGTCAGGATCAAACTGCATTTTTACACAGTGCAGAAGGTTAACCCCTTAGGTTCCACAGTGAGTATAACAAGCATGCTTTGCTGCATATATAGACTGATTTTACTGTTGTGGGTTTAGTAACAACTTTGATCCACAAGCCCATGGATGCAGCCATAAGTTTGTCCTCCGTTTCTTTGCCTGTCTGCTGTAAAGCAAAAGTGATCTGTCTGGCTGTATAGTTATTTGATCCCTTTTACAGTGCAGGCAGTGCGGTCTCAGACTTCAGGATGGCAAGCAGGAATCAACCGATGAATATCCATTCATTGATATTCCCTTGCAGTGAATGAAGCCGTTTCAGCCAGGAAAGCAGCTGAGAACAGTCTGTGTTTGGTTAGCTGCTTTGGAGGGCAGGGGAGACATTGGGGTCTAATGTCTCCATAAAGAGTACCTGTCACTTGCTCAATGTTATTACATGACAGTCTGTAAACCCTGTGTGATAGCAATGAAGTTAAATAAAAAATAAACCAATAAAATAGTTTAAAAAAAAATTAAATTATATTAAAATATATAAAAAAATTAAATTGGAAGCCCCCCCGTGCCCAGCACACACCCACAAATCCAAACACTTGCACATGGTGTGCACATGTATGTACACTGTGATTGTGCCACACATGTGAGTTATCACAGCAAACATTCGAGTGAGAGCAATAATTGCTGGAAAAAGGCACCTAGGGAGTGTCCAGTGGCATGAACCCTCAGGCTCCATTCACACCTATGCAGTTTGCCTTTTTACCATTGTGCAGTGCTTTTCGCAAAATGCAAAACGCAGCAAAAACTCAACAAAAACGCGGCAAAAATGCACTACCATGCATTTCAGCAGATTTTCCATTGAACTCTTTTGTAACAAAAACATTGCTTTTTTCTTTTAAAAAAGTCCCTGACCCTTTCCAAAAGCACAGCAGCTCATAAAAGCATAGATATAAACATGTTCCATAGGGAACCATGTTAAATGGACTGCAAAAAGCACTAAAAAATGCATTGGCGTGAATGGAGCCTAAAGCATCACCTATGGAGATTATTGAAGACCATAGTTTATTGTGATATCACAGGTGCACGTGATTGACATGTTTGGTATCTATTTATTTAATGCAACCCCATCTTTTATATTTCAGCAAAAAATTGGGTACTATTTTGTGGGATTTTGCACTAAAATTCATTTTGATATATTTGTTCCTGAAAATATGTGTTTGATAAACAGTTGCACAAATATTGCATAGCATAACAAAAAAATCTTTTTTATTCTACAGGGCATCTGCTTTCAGAAAATATAACATGTTCTGGGTTTTTAAGTAATTTTATGGCAAAAAATGCAGAATTATATGTTGAAAAAATGAAAAAATTGCTCTAAAGCTGAAGTGGTTAATTTTGTCCCTTGGGTATCCTAATGGCGGAGCTGGCTCTTTATAGATTTTCTTCTTTTTTCTCTCATTAATTTCTACTTCTGTTTTATTCAGTCTATGATGTATACTTTTCTCTAAATTGATGAACTCTTCCTTTTGCTTATAAGATTCCAGCTTTTCTAGCAGAGTTTTCATGCTGTCTCCTGTATCTAATAATTGCATCTTTCTTGCTCTACAATAAACTCAATAACTTTAATAGAAAACGCATGTAATATGTAATCCCATTTATCTTGCAATTTGTCATTTGCTAGATCAAAAGATAATTTCTTATCGATAATTAGTCCTATAGGGATTACATCACACACCAAGATTTTTTCTAAAGTTGCGGTTTCCCATAAGTTCTCAGTTTCCTGTATCAGCAATTTTTCCTGTTTTCTAAAATGCATCATTATTTCATGCCATTGTGTAACATCATGTGGAATATTATGACTTATAAATTGCTTTATTCCTTCCTTAGTTGGTGGCTTCTGAACTATTTTTTATTGCTCATAGATGTTACTCAGCAAAGATATTAGAGCCTAAAAATTAAAAAGCCAGCCATGTACGGATCCAAATTTAGCTGGTTCAGCAGTGACGGGCTGAAATTTGATCCATCTAAGAGTAGGCTGATTGTACTCAAGTCGAACCATCGATCGACTTGGGTACAACCAGTTTGTCAGATTTTTTTACATTCTTTTGCTGCCAGCAGCTATAGCCACTAGAAGTAACAATTATGTTGTGCCTGCCTGTAAGGTGCCCCTTGCCCCCCTCCAGCAAAACACAATAGAGCTGTGGGAGGCATTCCCCCTGAATCACTGACTGTGTTGATGTGGGAAGCAAGTGATTTTCTTTCCTTCCAGCTGTGGTGAATGGAAAGAAAATCAGCCATCTATGGGCTGCTTAAGTATAAAAAGTTGAATCTTGACACGAGCTATGCAAATGACATCAAATATAAGATCAATTAACCACAGCTCAAGGAACCCTTAACAATTTCTGGAAGAACCTTGATTGAGAATTGCTGTTCTAGATCAATGATATAAGATAGACATGGCATTCTGTCTGAACAATGAAACCCATGTAAAGATGTCAGTTTTCCCTCAAATCAAATTATACAAATTCTATCATTATTATGGATGAGCCAGTGGTTTGGTCCTAGAACCTTTAGCCCATTTGGCCCCCTGGTTTTGCAGGAGCCGTGCATCATATAAAGAACCAGTATTTCTACTACTTTTATAGATGGCAGCTTCCTGCTCTCACTGGTTCCTAAGGAAGCCACGAGATTGCTTGCACTTGCAGCATCACCAGGAACCATTTACATCACAAGGAATCCCTGTCCTAAAGGCTGGTGCTAGGATTTTTGTCTACATAGGTATAGATGCATTTTGCCACTCACCCCTGCTATCCTGATGCCCTAAGGTGGCCACCTAAGCCTCGTTATGGTTATGACAGCCCTGCCTGACCCTTTAAAGTAAAGAGGCATGGATATCAGTGATATCACTACCTAAATATGGCCACTGGCCATATTTGGTCAGTGATGTCATTGCTATCCTCACCCTCTTGCTTAAAAGAGGTGGGGGCTCCCCTTATATCACTGGTTTCCAAGGTATGCACCAACAGAGTGAAGCTGTCATATATAGAAACGGTAGAAATACAGCTTCTATATATGATGCATGGCTTCTACCAAGGTTAAAGTGGCTGTGAATGCTCAAGTTTTTTTTTCAAAAACTTCTGTGTGTGGCATCCCCCCCCCCCCCAGCCCCTCAATACTCCAGCAATCCAGCGATATGCACGAGAGCCTCAGCTCTCCGGGGACTCTCCATCCTCATTGGCTAAAACAGCAGCGAGAGCCATTGGCTCCCACTGCTGTTAATCACAACCATTCAAATGAGGAAAGCCAGGGCAGGGACGAGCCACACTTTCATGTGTGAATGGATACCCAGAGCAGTGGCTGAGTAGTGAGCCTGCTTGGGTGCCCCATAGCCAGCTGCTTGCTCCCCACAAGGGACCCAAGAAGAGGAGGATCGTGGCTGCTCTGTGCAAAACCACTGCACAGAGCAGGTAAGTATGACATGTGTATTTTTTTTTTTAAAATGCCTTTCATATCACCTTAATCTGTTACTTTTATAAATATGAGAAAGGTACAGGTGTTTTGCTTCCTCATCCAAGCATTGCAAGTGTGATCTGTATAACTGATCATGTTGTGGTGAGATAACTATAACTTATGATCTCAGCAGGTTTGGCAGATAGTGAATTGATCCAAATGATATCTTGCAGATCAAAGAAGGCTTTAATTGAAAACTTGTGCAGATCTACACAAATGAACATCAGTTAGGTCAAAAAAGCATAGTATGTCTAGCTCCAGCAATTACATGTAATCAGAATAAAAACTAAATTCACACTGAAAGGAAGGTGGGGCTAGCTATACAGAGCATGTTCTAACTACAGTGTGAGGAATGTACAAAATGATTTAAAGTGAAACAAACAGCAATGTATGTGTAACAATGATAACAGGACGCCGACGAAGATGGCCGCCTGACCTGCTCGCTCCGTCTCAGGGAGGACTGCTACTACTCCTGCAAGGGACACCTGCTACACCGAACATGTGCAAATCGGAGCGCAACTCACCCACTCCACGTTCCCCCTCCCCCCGGGACACAAGCACCCAACTTGGCCGCAACATACCCAAGCTGTTCCGGACACAGTCATGAGAGGCGGTGGCTCACGCGCCATGCGAAGACCAGGCCGCAAGCCTGACACAGAGCCAGCCCAGAGCAGCTACTACATTGAATGAGAAAGGGATGATGGCAGCTGCTCCCACATGCAAAACCCTCTCAGTGGATGACTTGCGAGAAGTGGCATTAAGGAGACTTTGTCGGCTGCCATCTCAGATCTCAAACTTAACATTCAAGCTGTGGCCATGAGGCTGGAGGAGGTGGAGGGGACTGCGGTCCACCATGAAGCGGCGATACATGAGGTAAGGGACATTACAGAGGTTCATATGGCTCACATCCATAGACATTTAGAGGACTTAGATAATAGGGGCAGACGCAACAATCTAAGGATTAGAGGGGTCCCGGAAACGGTAGAACCAACCCAACTACCACATGTGATTTTAGTGATTCTAAATGATCTTTTGGGTCGGCCGCCAGATACACCAGTTGAAATGGAGCACCTACACAGAGCACTACACCCCAGAAGTAGAGAAACAGACCCTATCAGAGATGTCATATACTACATTATCGGCTTCCGCTTGAAAGAGGAGATTTTGCGGAGGGCACGGAACAGAGGCTGCATCACCTATAATGGAGCAGAGATAACATTATATCAAGACCTCTCACATATAACCCTGCAGCCCAGAAAAGATCTGTGCCCCCTACTTGATCTTCTTCGCGCCAGAGATATTCCCTACCGATGGAAGTTCCCATTTTGCCTTACTGCCACCCACGTCGGCCGTACAGGTTCACTTAGAGGCCCTGAAGACTTTCAAATATTCTGTGATACTTCTCATGTCCCGGAGGTTGCAATACCAGACTGGTACACAGGCCTACGCCTACCATCTTTACCGGATGGGGAACACATGGAGATGCAAGTCCAATACAGACCTGCAGCAGCCAGGCGCCCCAGATCACTACGGCCGGGATCTCCGGCCCCAGCAAACCGACGCTCTCTTCATGAGGGCAGTCAACCAGCTTCTCCTGCTGACCGCAAAGCTAGACATGATTAAAAGAAAAACATCCACACCTGCAACTCATTAATTCACTGGACGTGGAACTGACAATTATTTTTGATGGTTTGAGTGCGAACTGACAAAAATTTTGGAAAATGTTTTTTTCTCTTGTATAGGGCATGCATAGATGATCCCTTAACCTCAGATGTTGCCATACTGTTTACCCGTACGGGGACACTGTTTGCCCCATGCTTTCTTGTTACCTTTATGGACTTTATGGACTTTATACATTAGTATATGGTTGAATGTATAGTGGTCACGCATAGGTTTTCTCTGGCATTACTGAACCACATATACACAGAACTCAGCACAAAAACCCGTTCTCTCTAGTAATCATAACTTTTTGGTTTCCCTCTACCGAACTATGCCTGCTGGCTACCTTACCTTTTTGACCCGAGAGGCCCATAGCTCCTTGGGTGAAACTTTGATGTTACTTTATATAACATTACTTATCATTACTATGCCATAGCGTATCTTTCATTTCAGATGATGTTTGATGCACTCATTCATTTGACGTCTTCTATGAGGGTTCTTGAACACTTCTCAGGTTATATTCGCATACACTTTTTGTATTACTGTATGCTTATCTCTTTGGTTGCCCTGTGTTTCTTTGAAGGGGTGATTTGGGTGATGGAGCTTATTGTATCAAGGGAAGGAAAAAACAAAACAAAAAAAAACAACACTCAACGGGCTGGCACAATGCTCCACACGATTTATGGGTTAGTAACACAAGTCGCAGAACCCCATTACTTAGGGGTAGTGCTTTGCATCCACCAGATAAAAGAAGCTTCTGAAGTGCTGCGCTACACCCATTCAGTTTGACACAGGTGACAACTAAGCTACTGTTCATGCATTGCTGCCAGTTATGTTGATAAGTTTCTACACCGTTAATAAGTCTCGAAAGCTATGGGGTGAGGTTTTTTGTTTTTTTTGCCAAGACAACAACTTCATCACAGTTTTTGTATGTCAGTGGACAAGCTCCATTAGGTCTACCCAGGTGGTAGTACAATGTAATAGGCGATTTTGCATAGTAACATGTAATTTAGTCCCATGGACACGGCTATCAGATAGACCATAATACTAAGAATTTGTAGCTGTACTGATATATCCACCTGTAACATAAAACTTATTTCCACGGTCCTGACGCTATATAGGTTTTCACGCTATATTATATGGTTTATACAGTTTACATGAGTAACATGTCAAGCAGAATTCCACTCATGCTCCAGGCATTGTACGCTTTGATGCTGCTCCTGAACTAGATTTCAGGCTTCACACAGACACCCCCCCCCTTGATTTACCGCTCCGTTCTCTGATTATTTGCTAAACTCCATGTGTACATTTTGTAAGGGCCTTCCCTTCAGTTGACCCCATCACTTAAGTAATATCCCGTCATTATTAGCTCTTTGTTCCTCCCTCCGATGGACACAACATGACATCTTGTAGGACTTACAACTAGGTTCACTAGGTGGCTTACCAGAAGGCGTCCTGACACCTCTCCACATAGCGCCGTTTATCCAGACTGTTCCCCCATACGGGTAGGACAGCTGGTCTGCCCACCACTGTAAACTTTCTCCCCCACCTCTGGTGCGTACCCCTGGCTGCCATTTTCTTGCTTCCTTAGCCCCTGCTCCACATAAGGACTCCGGGGGAGCCTGATTTGGGGGAAGGGTGACGCTTCGTATTTCCTACTACTCCTCTCTTTCTTCCCCCCCTTTTTTTTTCCTCTCTCTTTCTTTCCTTCTCCTTTCATTCTTCCCTCTTGTCCTCTTCTTCTTTCTCTAGTTTATTTCTTCTCTCTGTAGCCACTTCCCCCTTGCCCATTCGCTCTCACCCTTAATTACCTCTACAGTTCTCCCCTCCTCCCTTTTCTCTTTGCCTCGCTCACTCTTCAGCGTAATTCACCCCATTCCCTTTTACCTTCGCACTTTATTCTATTAGTGTGTTTCTGTGGTGCTTGGTCATTCCCTAGCCCTTTCCATATACTTTGATAGATTACCTACACTGTCACCCTGCTTGAACGTCACAACACATCCCAACTAGGTGAAATGTCCCCTCCTTCACTTGTCAGTTAAGATAGCTACTCTCAAAGTGGTCTTGATTAATGCTAAAGGTCTCAATCCTCCAGAGAAAACATCACAACTTTTAAGGCTAATGTCTGGTATGCAGGCAGATGTGGTTTTCTTTCAAGAAACACACTTTTGCACAGATTGTATCCCCAAACTATTGAATCACAAATATTCTATGGTCTACCATGCTACAAACCCTCAAGCCAAAACAAAAGGAGTCTCTGTACTTATATCCACACAACTACCAATGCAAATTGACAAATCTCTTGCAGTCGAAGAGGGTAGATACATCTTCATTAAAGGCTCCCTGTGGGAAAGACCCCTATCCTTAGCAAATATTGATAGTCCTAACACGAACCAGATAGGATTCTTTGGAATGATCACGAAAGCCCTTGCTGCCTTCAATTCAGGCTTGCTGATGCTGGGAGGTGACTTTAACCTGGCACTTAATCCCCTAGAGGATACCGCAACGGGTTCTACTTCCATACCTTTCCAAGCCCTCAAATGAATCAAACTTCTATTACATGAGCTTTTGGTACATGACTCCTGGCGCACACTACACCCTAATGTAAAGGACTATACTTTTTTCTCCTCCCCACACAAAAGATATTCTAGAATAGATTATCTCCTTTTGACACAGAAAGATATACAAGCTGCTAACATTGAAGAGATGATTCTCTCAGATCACCATACCATTACCATGACGCTAAGATTTCCTGTGCGTCTTCACCGTACCAAATCCTGGAGACTTGACTCCTCACTGTTAACGGACCCGGTGCGCGTATCCCAAATTTCACAATGCTTGATGAATTGCTTTACTTACAATGACACACAAGAGACCATGCCCCTCATACAATGGGAAGCGCACAAATGTGTATTGCGAGGAACCTTGTTGAGTATGGCGGCGATATGTAAGAGAGAGTCTCAGGCTGAGACAACTACCTTTTTACTGGAAGCAACTCATTAATGCTCAGTCAACACTCAGTCAAACAATTAAAACTGGGAAAGAGTCCTTGACCTGATGGCTACATGGCGGTTAACTACAACACAACTACAAAACATTCTCGGAGATCCTGGTGCAGCCTTTTCTGAAAGCCTTCAACTCTTTGGCACATGTGGGGGTAGACATGACTCATCTTTCGGAATCCCACATAACAGTAATCCCCAAACCGGGTAAAGACCCCACCTTAGTAACCAACTATCGTCCCATTTCACTGCTCAATGTGGACTTAAAAATCTATGCAAACATTTTGGCAAACTGACTTCTAACGGTAAAACACCCTCTAATATCCAAATACCAAGCAGGCTTCTTCCCGGGAAGGGAAACAAGGGACAACACAATTAAGGCAATCAACATCCATCATTGGCACACCACCACTAAACAAAAAGGCTTCTTTCTCTCTCTAGACGCAGAAAAGCGTTCGATAGGTTAGCTTGGGATTATCTGCATTTGGTTCTCCAGAAACTAGGCCTTGGAACCCAACTTATCAACTTCATCATGGCTCTATACGCTAAACCATCAGCTAGGGTTCGGGTGAACGGCGGACTGTCAAGTGCCTTCTCCATATTCAATGGGATACGTCAAGGTTGTCCACTTTCCCCACTGCTCTATATTCAACGCTCGAACCCTTTCTCAATCGCATCCATCAGAACGAAGATATCAAAGGTATCACGATTGTATCAAAACAATATAAAATAGCAGCTTTCACTGACGATATTTTGCTATTTCTATCTGATCCTCATACCTCTCTCCCAAACTTGCTTCAAGACCTCTCACTATTCCAATACATTTCAAATTTTAAAATCAATTACAGCAAATCTCATGCACTGATTATCACCCTACACCTGTCAGTGGCTAAGCTTTGTAAGGATAATTTCCCTTTCTCTTGGCAACCCGACGCTATTACATATTTGGGCATTCAGTTACCCAAATGTTTATCTGAATTATTTAACAAAAATTACGTTCCGCTGTTACGCACGGTTACGGAAGATCTCCAGTGTTGAGAGAAACCCATATTTTCTTGGTTTGGTAGAGCTGCAATCCTAAAAATGAACGTACTCCCACGCTTTCTATATATTCTTCAGACATTTTTGCAGGCTTATCAAAGGATATGCCCAAAATTCCTGTGGTGTGGGAAACAGCCGCTTATCAGCCATACCCATCTAACGCGGCCAAAACAGTTAGGGGGAATAGGCTTTCCTAGCCTTATGAAATACTACTGGGCATGCCACTTATCCAGACTAGTGGATTGGCATGTGCACTATAAACTAAAAGACTGGGTCAGCCTGGAAGCCTCTTTTGCAGACAAACCTTTGCAGACAATCCAGTGGCTGCCCCTCAGACACCTTTCCACTGTGCTTAAAGCCCACCCCCTAATCAAACCGACTATCCTCACCTTTCACGCAGCGTGCATGCGTACTGAAATATCCTCGATACTGGGAATTATGACCCCTCTCAGACTGAACCCTGACTTTTCACCGGGTATGACTTCCAGATTTTTGCCTGACCTCACGCCACATGAACCCCTAAGGCCCACCAATTCTTTGATGCGGGACGATTGAGAGATAGGAACCGTTTTACGGAACTACCATCAACAAATCAAATTCCTCCATGGTCTTATTTTCAGCTTCAACACTTTTTTGCGTCTCCGCCATACTCGACACAAGTGTCACGTGGTCTGACATCTTTTGAAAAACTGTACTTGAAATTCAAACCCCAACGTCATGTTATATCCACGGTACATGCTCTCCTGGATGCTTGCATACCCACGGATGTGGGTATAGCCTGTCATAAATAGTCTGCAGACCTGCAAATGGAATTGTCTCCTGAGAATTGGACCCAAATATTTCATACGGCACATAAAGGTATGGTGAATGTCTCGGCACAGGAAATTAACTATAAACTGTTATCTAAATGGTACAGAACCCTACACAAGCTACATAAAATCAACCCGAGACTACCAGACAAGTGCTGGAGATGCCTCCAGGCAGTGGGCACAATCCTACATGTGTGGTGGGAATGCCCCATGCTCCAATCTTTCTGGTTGAATGTACACACAATAATAGGCCAGATTACTTTTGGATTTGCTAGATTTCTCACCTGCCCAGTATCTATTGCACTATTCGCCTACACTTAGACCAACTTACCATAAGTCTCTAGCAATGAACCTAGTGAATGCAGCAATGGCTTGTATACCAGTGTATTGGGGATCATCACTGGTTCCATCGCTTAAAGAATGGTTTAGACGAATAAACAGGATGGAGGAGATGGAGGAATTTATACATACGGTCAAAGATTCACCATCTAAATTTCTTAAAACCTGGATGTGTTGGATTCATTTCAAATCCACTGAACTCTATTGTGATACCGTAAACTAATAACAACATCCTCAAGTAGATTTAGAACAACAACTCAAGTAAACACCCTTCAACCTACTGTTATTGCCTCTTAGACCACATTCCTTGCTTTATTCCACTGTTCTTCTTCTAAACAGGAGACCATCTTTGACCAACCCCGCTCTCACGATCTGCCTTTTTCTCTGATACCTGATCCCTATTGGGACTGAGGTGGTGAGGTTGGTAAATAGAGACTGGGATTGACCAATTCTCAGAGGGCCAATACAAGATCCCCTTCTATTATTCCAAACTGCTTCCTCCTTACTTCTTTTTCTGTTTCCATGCTCCCCTTTCCCCCCTAAATCCCAACCCCCTCCTCCTCAGCACTACGAAGGTGGATTGCCGTTGGATCGGACCAATAGAACCAATCAGGGGGCAGCATTGGCCAGAGTGCAATAGGTCTACTTTAAGCCCAGAATCATATGAGCTCCCCAAACTGCTTATGTATTCACATGCTTACTGCCCAGATCAGATGGTATATCCACCCCACTAGGTTATGAGAGCTTTGAAGGAAAGGAACAGGGGGAGATTTCCCTTTCGACTCCTTAGGGTTACCAGAAGCTGGATATGCAATCATATTACTCCATATGTCACTGTCAAATAGTGTGGAGGTACTATTCACCTAGACATTTGACAATATGTTGACAATTTGTTTTTGTGTTTTCTCTGCCCTCGCATTTATGTGTTGAATGTCTCATTACATTTCAATCGCTGTAATGACTGTACTGTTTCACTTATTTGTTACTGTGCAACATTTGTACCTGAAGCTTACATTTCAATAAAACAAACCTTTTTTGGAAAAACAAACAAACAAAAAAAAACAATTATAACAGGCTTGTGTTAATCTGAGTTGTTTGCAATCCTCTATAGCTATATTTTCACAGGTCTGTTAATAAGAGTAACAGTCTACTTCTGGCACCAACTGGACTGCACAGTGATATCTGGGCACCCTGTACCACTGCTACAGGAAAGTGGAGGTGAGATCATGAAAATAGAACTTGTTTGCACAATGTCTATCTGGCTCCATGACTATTTCTGTGACTTCAGTTGAGTTTTAATGTGTACTGGGAAGCCAAAACATTTTTTTTTTTAGTTTTGGATAGAGTAGGAAATAGTTAAAATCCCTGTTGTCTTGTTTGTTTTTTATTGTTTATTTATTTATTTATGTTTTTGCTATCAGTGTTTTGTGGCGATATCCTGCACTTACTGTATGCCTCAGGCTCAGAGGAAATCTCAGCACAAGACCTGGAAGCTAGCGGCAATCACAATAGAAATGGTGTCTAATACAGTAATTTCCAGCTTCCATGGGGATCAGGCCGGTATGGCATATACATAATTACAATACTCCAAGCTGGACCAGTGTAACTATGCAAAAATATTCATACCCAAACGTCAGCTTTAGAGGTTTGTTAGTTAAGAAAAATTTGGCAATCTGCACAATAGAGTAGGGGCGGGCCAGAGGGAATCATTAAAATGCAGTTGGCCAGCTTGAACATGTATTGCAATGTATGGGAACTAAGAATTCCTGTATTTTAAAGGGGTACTTACAGAAAAAATGTAAAGGTGAATTAACATCAGACACCTTCCCCACCCCCAAAGTTGGTCCAGTGGTCCAAGGATTTGAAATCTCCACTGTTCTCCATCTTCTCTATCAGATGGATTCTGATTGTGACGGCGATGACCAAGCAAAATCCATTTGGTCTGTTCTGGAAGTGGTGACAAAGCAAAGGGAGAACAGCAGAAATTTCAAATCCCTGGGCTGCTGGACAGGCTGTAGGAGCCCTAACCAGGGGCCCCCGGAGGAAGGGATGCTGGTTGTCCTGCACTCCCTTTTCTCTGCCTTCAGCCGCCAGTTCCTGTGTGGTGACGTCGCACCAGTGACCAGGAGCACATGGAGCTGTGTGTGAGGAGGCTCTGAGAGGTAGCGGGGTTGGGTGGCAGCTGGAAAGGTGGAGTGAGGGGAACTGGGGGAGTGACTGCTAGACTGCGGGAAGGGAGCCGGGTGAGTGATATAAGCAGGACTGAAAGGAAACAGAAGGCTGTCAGTGGGAATGAAGACATCTCAAAATGGTTTCATTCCAGAGAGCAGTGATGGTGAGTCTCTCTCTATCTCAGGGCGGGGGCGAGCCCTGAAGGGATGATTGTTGTCCTGTGCTTCCTGTGATCATCCTTCAGCTGACGGTTCCTGTATGGTTACGTCATGCCAGTGACCAGGAGCAGATGGCGCTGTGTATGAGGAGACTTCAAGGGGTATCGGGGGGCAGGTGGAAGAGCCGTGTGAGGGGAGCTGGGGGAGCAACCGCGAAACTCTGGGAAGGGAACCAATTCTTTGTGTTGCCTAGGACAGCACAAAACCTAAATACCCCACTGGCCCTGACAGCATAGGACAGAGTGCAGTGGGGACTGGGGTGGGGGTTGGAGAGTGTATGCTCTGTTATGTCACTTTTCCATTTTTTTTCTGTAGCGGTTAACTAACACTTTAAGCAAAAGTTCTAAGAATTTGTAAGGGTTTATAGCAGTGTGCAGAGGGTTAGCTTAAGATGTTTAGGGTTAACATGTGCTTACACTCCATTAGAATTTCATATGTTGTATATATGGAAGACACATTAGGACATGAGCACAAACTTATTTAATAATAATAAAATCACCTGTGCGCAATCTGAAATAGGCTAATGCAGGGCTTGAAATTTCCACTCGCCTGCTCGCCAATGGCGAGTGTAAATTATGGTGGGGGCGAGTGTGTCCCCCAAGGCCATCTTGCTGAGCAGAATCGGAGCTCAGGCCCGATCTGTCATTGGTACTGGGAGCCGTCAGACTCCTCAATAGCTAAGCGCAGTGAAAGTAAAGCAAGGAGTGTGTGCTGTGCTCTCTGCCCCCCCCCCCCTAGAGTGCAGTACCTGGATCTGTGAGTGAACAACAAAGTACTGCAACTTTTTATGGGGGGGTGTGTGTATGTTTGTGTGTGTCTGTGTATGCATGTACAATTGTACATGTGTCTGTGTGTATGTACATGTGTGTATCTGTACATGTGTCTGCGTGTATGTACATGTATGTGTGTGTGTACATGTGTGTGTGCATGTACATGTGTGTGTGTTTGTGTGTATGTGCGTACATGTGTCTGTGTATGTATGTACATGTGTCTGTGTATGTATGTACATGTGTCTGTGCATATGTATTTTTGTGTATGTACATGTATCTGGGTATATGCGTGTGTGTATGTGCCTGTGTGTGTATACATGTGTCTGTATGTGTGTGTGTGTGTGTGTATGTACATATTTCTGTATGTGTGTGTATGTACATGTCTGTGTGTGTGTACAGGTGTCTCTGTTTGTGTCTGTTTGTTGGTGGTGAGTAACTCTATGAAAAATATCACAAAATAATCCTCATATGATCACACCACATATCTGAACAGCAATACTATAGAAAAAACATGACAGCGCTATATTGCAAAGAATGCTGAAAGTCCGCCTAACCTTATGTCCCTTTCTACTGCATAGTGCAGGTCACAAAGGGCAGGGATACACAAAGTTTCTGGGATTATTTTTTAATAGGAGAAATAAAGTATACTGTCTGGCTGAATGTGTTGTAACCCTTCTGTAATTTGCTTGTAAAAAATGCTCATACAGTTTATATATAAAGATTAAGAGGTTGGACAGCACCAGCAGGTAAAAATTGTTATCTCTGCAAGTAATCAGGAGCACCTAATTAATCAATATGTAATACAAAATACCAGCCAGCGCTGTGCAGTAAAAATAAAGATATGAGTGCTCAGGTCTTAGATAGCTTCATACATTCAGCACGAAAGATACTAAGAGGATGTTGCCACTTACCCTTACCTATAGCAAACTCTTAGCTATAAAATGGAGATTCCTACTTACCATATATTGCAATACATGTTCAAGCTCTTTGTTTTTTGTTTATCCACCTGGCTACTTGCATAGATAACTATTTTAACCTGCTGATGCCGTCCACCCTCTTAGGGCCGGTTCACACCATGCCTGCATCTAAATTGTACAAGAATGTGCTGTGAATTCCTCTGCGATTCACTCAGCATGTAAAACGCACTGCTTTCATGATTTGCAGTGGGTATCAATAAAAATGTAACCAAGCCCCAAAGTGTGTTTGCCCATACCTGCCCACACTGGATCTCATGGTACTTTTGTACTATGTAATCCAGTTACAGTGCGTTTAAAAAAGTAGTGCAGAATGAATGGGCTTGAAATCACACACAGAGCTGCATGTGAATTGCACAGAAACTCACATCATGGCATGGTGGTGTGAACTGGCTTTTACACAATGGGGAGATTTACTAAAACTCAGAATCTTAGAATCTGGTGCAGCTGTGTATGGTAGCCAATCAGCTTGTGCATGACTTTATTTTCATCTAGAGCTGTTTTCATAACCATCTTTGTCTGCTCTGTATTGGCAATGTACACTATATTGCCAAAAGTATTGGGACACCCCTCCAAATCATTGGAATCAGGTGTTCCAATCACCTCCATGGCGACAGGTATATAAAATAAAGTACCCAGGCATGCAGACTGCTTCTACAAACATTTGGGAAAGAATGGGTTGCTCTCAGGAGCTCAGTGAATTCAAGCGTGGTACCGTGATAGGTTGTCACCTGTGCAATAAGTCCATCTGTGAAATGTCTTTGCTACTAAGAGCAGTAGAGACGTGTTCACGCTTCTCTGTCTAGCAATCTGATGGACATGTCTGGGTTTGGCAGTTTCCAGAAGAACGGTACTTGCCTGACTGCATTGTGCCAAGTGAAAAGTTTGGTGGAGGGGGAATTATGGTGTGGGGTTACTTTTCAGGGATTGGGCTTGGCCCTTTAGTTCCAGTGAAGGGAACTCTTAAGGTGTCAGCATACCAAAACATTTTGGACAATTTCATGCTCCCAACTTTGTGGGAACATTTTGGGGATGGCCCCTTCCTGTTCCAACATGACAGTGCACCAGTGCACAAAGCAAGGTCCATAAAGACATGGATAAGTTTGGGGTGCAGGAACTTGACTGGCCTGCACAGAGTCCTGACCTCAACCTGATAGAACACTTTTGGGATGAATTAGAGCAGAGTGGACTAAGACTAGGATGCCATTAAATTTCATGTGCGTGTAAAGGCAGGTGTCCCAATACTTTTGGCAATATAGTGTATGTCCACACTCTCAAGAGTAGCTACTTTAGCAAGAGTTGACAAATCTGAAAGATAGAGTAGGGACTGACAAGAGACGGATCTCTTTGACTATCTTGAACATGTATTTCAATATATGGTAACTAACATTCCCTATTTTATAAGCAAGGGTATACTATAGGTAAGTAGCAACACCTCCTTAGTATCTCATGTGTGGTATATATGAAGCTATCTAGGCCTTTATATCTCTATATGGCATGGTTGTAAAAAAAAAACAAAAAACGGACCAAGGTTTCTATTATACTGGTTATAAGTATACTCAAACTGTGCAGTAA
This sequence comes from Staurois parvus, assembly GCF_062004578.1. NCBI lineage: Eukaryota > Metazoa > Chordata > Amphibia > Anura > Ranidae > Staurois > Staurois parvus. The sequence goes on from NW_028318216.1 coordinate 429,684, forward strand.
CCTCTTTGTATTACACACATATACACTCACCAGCCACTTTCTTTGGTACACCTTGCTAGTACCAGGTTTTTTGGACCATTCTCTATAAACCCTAGAGATGGTTGTGCTTCAAAATCCCAGTAGATCAACAGTTTTTGAATTACTTAGACCAGCCCATCTGGCACCAACAACCATGCCATGTTCAAAGTCACTTAAAGTGTTACTAAACCCACAACAGTAAAATCAGTCTTTTGCACTTCAATCTGGTTTTGCACTTCTAAAGTTCCTTTGAGGATCCTATACGCTTGTTTTACTTCTTTGCGTGTGAGTATATATCTAATTTTATTAAAATCACAATTTATTGAGGTAATGCGTAAGGTTTGTGTACTTTCTTTTTGTTTCACTTTGCAGTACTGGTTGGGCTCCCCCCACCTTGTTTAGAGCTGCACAACCTTTTATGCATTGGTGGACGAATTTCCACAAGTTCCTTTTCTATCTATCCACCCTTACTCTGGGTCCTAGAGTGCAGGAGGTGTTGTTTCTGTTTGTACTTTAAATGATGGCAGGTGTATACTGACTCCTATTTAACATGATTTTGAAGTGACTGCTAAATTCTGAACACAGCTACATCCCCAGTTATAAGAGGAAATGCACACTTAAGCAATCACATTATTTTAGTTTATTATCTTTACTCCACCCCCCCCCCCCAAAAAAAAAAAGATCTCAGTTTGTTTTGCAATTGCGTTGTACAGTTTACAGGTCACATTAAAGGTGGAAAAAGCTCTGAAATTATTTATCTTTGTCTCAAATTTTACAGCACGGAAGCCTGACATTTTAACAGGGGTGTGTAGACTTTTTATATCCATTCTGTATATATATATATATATATATATATATATATATATATGGGTGTGTGTATATATATATATATGTGTGTGTGTGTGTGTGTGTGTATATATATATATATATATATATATATGGGTGTGTGTGTGTATATATATATATATATATATATGTGTGTGTGTGTGTGTATATATATATATATATATATATATATATATATATACACACATACAATGGATATAAAAAGTCTACACACCCCTGTTAAAATGTCAGGTTTCTGTGATGTCAAAAAAAATAAGACAAAGATAAATAATTTCAGAACTTGTATGTGTATATAAATTCATGCTGCTTATTTCATGCTCTAAACTTCTGTTGGTGCATGATTGTTGTTTGAAGATATTATATATATATATATAATGTATGTGTGTATATATATATATATATATATATATATATATATATAATATCTTCAAAAAACAATCATGCACCAACAGAAGTTTAGAGCATGAAATGAGCAGCATGAGTGAGGACTCTATGAGATCCTGATCTTCCTGCTGTGACAGAATCCATCCTTTGGGAATATGAGGAAGGCTTCCATGTATCATCAGGGGATGATCAGTATTTATGGTTGTTACACACACATGTCATTTCTCTCATAATGCATTTCTCTGAATCCACACCGTGATCTATCTGTCATCTGAAACAGCATTCCCACTGCTACACAATGATGAAGGGCTGAGAATGAAGGCGCTCACAAATCCTGATCTGAGCCATGCGGAGGATCGGAGAGTCTCCCCATAGATCTGTGTGTAGTGATGGAGGGGTGCCAGGTGCAGATGACAGCCCGCTCCCTGCAGTTATAATTGGAACCAAATTCTGAGTCCCCCCCTCCAATCCCAGCCAAGACGATGACTGCAAACAGTCTGGGGCTCCTCATCAGGTCTCCCCCGGCTGTGCACTGCCTGCGTTCACAGAGAAAAGGGTTATCTTTGCTCCCGGTTATGTCTGCACCCTACGCCGTAGCGGTGCTCTGCACTCCGTATACCAGCTTGCCCTGACCCAGCTTCTACCTCTGGCTGCCTCAGTCCTGGGCTAAGCAGCCCCGCCCCCTGTCATCATGCCCCGCCCCTCCCGATGACTTTAAATCCCCTGTCAGGCTGTGATAGTATAACTCTGGAAACATGAATCACACGGCAGGCACTCAGTGCAGGAGAAGGGACAGCACCGGACCGGCTCTGCAGCACCGCCTTCCCTCCGCCGCACCAGCACACACTTCCTAAGGCAGGAGCTGGACTCCACACTGCTGCAGCACCACTCACCCAGCTGGGCTCCTCTCTGGACCTGCACCCAGCAAGCTGCTGCAGCACCACCACTTCTCTCCCCCATCTTCACATTCCTTTGGATGCCGGTGCCCAGCCTGCTGCCCATGGGACTTGTCCTGGCCAGTGTGATGACTGCCCCCAGCTGATTGCACCTACAAAGTTTTTTTTTTTAATTTTTTTATTTTTTGGAGGGATCTCAGCAGCCTGTTGATAGACTCCAATCATGAATAATATCTCAGCGCAGAATGATTCAGCCCAGAATTCCACTGTAGAGAATGGGACCGGAATCAACCCCTTTATACAGCCGCCTTGGCAGATAGCCCTCTGGTCTGTAGCCTATTCCATCATTGTCATTGTGTCTGTGGTTGGGAATATCATTGTCATGTGGATCATCCTGGCCCACAAAAGAATGAGGACTGTCACCAACTATTTCCTGGTAAACCTGGCATTTGCTGAAGCCTCCATGTCAGCCTTCAACACAGTCATCAACTTCACCTATGCCATCCACAACCACTGGTACTATGGACTCATCTACTGCAAGTTCCATAACTTCTTCCCTATATCTGCTGTCTTCACCAGCATATACTCCATGACAGCCATTGCCCTGGACAGGTGAGACGCTACATTTATATATATGACTATCACTACTATGACTTTATGGGGGAGATTTACTAAAACTGGTGCACTCAGAATCTGGTGCAGCTCTGCGTGGTAGCCAATCAGCTTCTAATTTCAGCTTGTTCAATTATGCTTTGGCAATAAAACCTGGAAGCTGATTGGTTTCAATGCAAAGTTGCACCAGAGTTTGCACTCTCCAGTTTTAGTAAATAACCCCCTATGGAGGAGATTTACTAAAACTGGTGCACTTAGAATCTGGTGCAGCTGTACAGGATAGCCAATCAGCTTCTAACTACGGCTTTTTAAGTTAAGCTTTGGCAATAAAATCTGGAAGCTGATCGGTTTAAAGTTGCACCAGATTTAGGAGTCTTCAGTTTTAGTAAATCACCCCCTATGGGGGAGATTTACTAAAACTGCAGCGTTCAGAATCTGGTGCAGCTGTGCAGGATAGCCAATCAGCTTCTAACTTCATCTTTATCAGTTGAGCTTTGGCAATAAAACCTGGAAGTGGATTGGTTTCAATGCAAAGTTGCACCAGATTTGATTTGCACTCTCCAGTTTTAGTAAATAACCCCGTATGGGGGAGATTTACTAAAACTGGTGCACTTAGAATCAGGTGCGGCTATGCATGGTAGCCAATCAGTTTCTAATTTCAATTATGATTTGGTAATAAAACCTGGAAGCTGATGCAAAGTTTCTATGCAAAGTTGCACCAGATTTGGACTCTCCAGTTTTAGTAAGTAACCCCCTATGGGGGAGATTTACTATAACTGGTGCACTTAGAATCAGGTGCAGCTGTGCAGGATAGCCAATCAGCTTCTAACTATGGCCTTTTAAGTTAAGCTTTGGCAATAAAACCTGGAAGCTGATTGGTTTCTGGACAAAGTTGCATCAGATTTAGGAGTCTGCAGTTTTGGTTAATAACCCCCTATGGAGGAGATTTACTAAAACTGGAGCACTCAGAATCTGGTGCAGCTGTGCATGATAGCCAATCAGCTTCTAACTTCAGCTTTATCAGTTAAGCTTTGTCAATAAAACCTGGAAGCTGATTGGTTTCTGAGCAAAGTTGTACCAAATTTTGGAGTCTGTGCATATATGACTATATAAATATATATATATATATATATATATATATATATATTTTTTTTTTTTTTTTTTAAAAGAAAAATTAAATATATATAAAACCATAAATACATATACTGTTACTATAACTTTCTATATATCTCTAATTGTATATGCATATATGACTATTAAAAAGTGTGTTTGTGTATATATATATATATATATATATATATATATACATATATATATATATACTGTATAATGTATTGACTAAACCAGTGGTCTCCAAATTGCGGCCCTGGGTATCCGGATGTGGCCCTTTGCTTGCCTTTATCTGGCCCTTGCAGCACTATTCCACCAACTGACACCAATGATGGGGCACCATTCCTCCTTCTGACACCATAAATGGGGCACTTTACATTTCATTGATATCAGCAATGGGATATTGTTCATCCCATTAAAGCCAATGATGGGACACTGTATGAATGCATTTTCTCTTTCTACTGGCCACGGTCTGGCCCTCCTAAAGCCTAAAGGTCATTAAACCGGCCCCTTGCTTAGAAAGTTTGGAGACCCTTGGACTAAACCATGAAAAGTAATATAATATACAGTAGATATAGTATAATAAGAGAAAAATCAAGATATCACAGTCTGATCTAATGCTTAAAGAGACACAGGAATGTACTGTATGTATATACAATATATATAGCTAAAAGGTCATAGAGACTGAATTCAGAAAGGAGTTGAGAATCTTCACGCAATAGATTGTGTAAATATTCAAATCAGTTATCCAATGATGTAAAAAAATTCCCCTTAAAGACCCAATCTTGTGCAGATAAAACAAGTAAACAGGAATTTGCTCTTCCCATGATTGGATAATTGAAGTCAATATTTACACAATTTATTGAGTGAAGATTCTCAACTTCTTTACAAATCAGCCTCTGTGACTCAGTAAGTAATTATATCTATTGTGAATGTCCGTTCTTCAATATTATATTGTACATTTTATGCATTACATTATACTGTATATATTATATGCACTATTATATTATAGATTGTGTCATACATAAATCATATATTCATTTGTATAATGTATGTTTATTATGTAATATTATATATTTTATATGCAATATTTCTATTATAAAGCGTAGAATATATAAATCATGTGTTGTCTATGTCTTTTTCTCTCTGGGCATTTGTCAGATTAGACTGGGAGCCCTTGATTATCCTAAGTTCTTACAACTTCCCAAGTATTAGAAATTAGTTGTCACTAGTGTGTGTGAACAGTGCACAGCAGGCGTGTGTATCCATTTACTCTGCAGCCCTGTGTATTCATATCCTCGCAGGTATTTTTGTAACAGTGTTGCATTTTATTGTGATCTTTGCCTAGGGTACATTGGAAGGAGAGGTGTATAAATGGAGCTGATTTGAAGGAAGGAAATGATCTTGCCAGGCTGTCAGCTGCAAGGTGCAGCAGTGTGTGTGGAGGATTCCTGACATAGGAACACAGCAGAAGTGCTAGCACACTAGGGCATTGAGCTGGGACAGACATATGCCTTGTACAGTGACAGCTGAGGAAGGGTCTGAGGGTTTATATCAGGTGACTGGCAGTCTGGGATCCAAGCTGCTTGTATGCACTGTCAAAATGCTGCTAACATGACATGTCAAATGTGTCATTAATTGTATCTCTTTGTTTAAAAACAGTTGCAATTTGATGATTTCAAAATGTGAGATGATTCTAAAACAGACACAGAATGAGATTGTGCAATGTGCTACAAACAAATACATATCTCTCAACAGGCTTTAGCATTCCCTGGTTGTCAGTACTGTCCAGATGTGCCAGAAAACTGCTCCTCTGCTTATCTAAGGTTTTTACATCGCTTTTGCTGACAAGTGGCTTTTAAAAATGATGAAAAAATTATTTCACGTTATATTTAAATCGGTATGAAACCCAAAAGCAAACATACTGCAGATTACCAATTCTTAGATATGCTGGCTGGTTTTCTGTCTTTTATTTTCACTTGGTAATCTATCAGTAAGTCTGTTGTTTTTCAACAGAACAAGCTGTCCTGCAGATGTAGCAGTTCAAGGGTTATTATTATTATGCAGGATTTATATAGCGCCAACAGTTTGCTCAGCGCTTTACAATATAACGGGAGACAGTACAGCAACAATACAGTTCAATACAAGAGGGTTAGGAGGGTCCTGCTCCTTGGTGCTTACAAGAGTTGAGACAAACCACTGACAGGGGTGCTTACAATGATCAGCTTTTATTTATGTAAACCCTTTATGCCAAAAAGGAAGCAAACTGTTGCTGTAACTGCTTAAAAAGTATTAGCTGGAGTTTGACTTCAATGCATTAGTGTATCTAAATCTGCTAGTACATCTAATACTAGTCCCCTCCCCCTCCCAGGCTAACAATACTGCTGTCCAGAGGGGGTCTCAGTTGCTCCTTCCTCCTGAGTGTAGGCATTTTAATACAGGAGGTGTGTTACGGGGCCAGATCACTGGGTGAAAACAGAGGGAAAGAGAAAACAAATGCAGCCAGCACACCTAATGATCAGTAAGCTGCAAGATATCATATATTTATTTAATGCTGAAATATATTACATATTTATGTAATATGGAGATTGCCATTGATGACCAACCTTTCCTTCTAAAAATGCTGATTGTTTGGTTGTCTTGCAGATTAAAAGATATTAGGGTCAGTTCACACTACAAAAATGCATTCTGGATACATTTTTGCTTAAAGTTCACACCACACGTAGTTCGTGGTGTGTTCTGGTGTGATTTTCATGCGTTTTACTGCATTCCAGTACAGTTCTGTGCAGAAAAAATGCAGCATGTTCTACTTTTTTTTCTACAACTGGAATGCACTGGAACTGTAAGCACTGATGTGAACTATGGCACTGAGAACCATATCACCTACTTTCCGTGCATTTTGGATGCAGAAAAAAAGCAACTGAAACGCATGCAGTGTGAACTGGCCCTTAAAAGAAATGTATGGAGATTGCCATTGTTGACCAACCATTTGTTCTAAAAATGTTGATTGTTTGGTTGGCATGCAGATTAAAAGATATTACGGCCAGTTCACACTACAAAAATGCATTCCTGATAAGTTTTTGCTTACAGTTCACACCACATGCAGTTCCGGTGCAGTTTGCTATGTTCTAGTATGGTTCTGTGCAGAAAAAAATGCAGCAGGTTCTACTTTTTCTTTCTGCACCGGAAAGTGACTGGAACTGACTGCACTGGTGTGAACCAGGGCCATTGGAATACATGGAAAATACTGTGCATGTATTTTTGATGCAGGAAAAAAACGCACTGGACTGCATCTAGTGTAAACTAGCCCTTAGGGCCAATTCACACCATAGAAATGCAGTCCAGATGCTCTCCAGATGCATTTCCACATGTGCGTTTTTGATGCGTTTTGGTGCTTTTTTGATGCATTTTTGATGCATTCCAGTGCATTTTTTATGCATACCAGTTCATTTTTTCCCCCTCTCTTTTTATTCAATGTAAATAGGGACATGTGCATTCCAGTGCATTTTTGATGCATTTTGGTGCTTTCTGGTGCATTTTTGATGCAGTTTACCGTGTTACAATACAGTTCTGTGCAGAAAAAATACAACCTGTTCTACTTTTTTTCTGCAACCGGAATGCACTGGAACTGCAAGCACTGATGTGAACTATGACATTGACAACCATATCACCTACTTTCTGTGCATTTTGGATGCAGAAGAAAAGCAAATGAAATGCATGCAGTGTGAACTGGCCCTTAAAAGAAATGTATGGATATTGCCATTGATAACCAACCTTTCCTTCTAAAAATGTTGATTGTTTGGTTGTCTTGCAGATTAAAATATATTGGGACCAGTTCACACCACAAAAACGCACTCTGGATGCATTCCTGATACGTTTTTGCTTACAGTTCACACCACATGCAGTTCTGGTGAGTATAACTGACTGCACTGGTGTGAACTAACTGTGCATGCATTTTTGATGCAAAAAAAAAAATGCACTGGACTGCATCTAGTGTGAACTAGCCCTTAGGCTAGATTCACACCTATGCAGTTTGCATTTGACCCATTTATGCATTGCATTTTGTGTTGCGTTTTGCATTCTTGCACCTGCGTTTTTGACGCATTTTTTATGTGTTTTGTGTTTTGCATTTTGAAATAAAATTTCTTGATGTTAGGCAGATTTAAAATGCAAAACGCACCAAAAACGCAGCAAAAACGCACTACATGTTTTTGCAGCATTTACATGGAAGTCTATAGAACCAAAATGCAAGGTTTTGAGTTAAAAAAAAGTCTCTGACCCTTTTCAAAAAACACACCGGGTGAAAACGCTAAGATGTGAATGTATCCCATAGCAAATCATGTTAAATGGACTGTAGTACATTTCTGTAAAATGCAAAATGCTGCGGAAGACGCTTAGGTGTGAACCTAGGGTTAGAGTGATTGACCTGGGACATGCAAATAAAGGATTCTGACTTCACTAGGTGCATACTTGTTCCAGGTCAATGGATCAGGAAGCATTGAAACCAGAAACAGCCAGGCAACTAGCATGTTCAGAAGAAGGGCAACAATGGTGACTCCTCCAATGCTTCTGCTGTCACAAATGATAATACTGCAAGGTCAATAGGAGCAGGAACAAGGGTGCCCAGCTTAGATACACCGGAGGAATAGTTTCTCTGGAAATTACTGTGAGATGTTAGCAGCTCTGGAACTGCTTGGGTTGATATAAGTATTACATGTTCAGTTTGTTCCTTGTATAGTAAACCTGGTACCTGCATTGTGATTATGTCAATGGATCCATGCATTACTGGATGTGAAAGCGCGGTGAAACTGGTAATCAATTACTAAAAATACCCTTGTTAGTAAATCTGGGGCTAATTTTTGGATACAATGGAAAAATGATCATTTCTTTTGTAAACCAGAAGCATATTGTATGAATTGCAGTGTATTTGAATGCTGTGGCTTGTCCGAGGCTAACATCAGATGGGCCAGAGATTAATTGCTCCTACAAATTGCTGTAATTGATTTAATCGCTGACATTAGTTCCTCACCAATAGACTCTGCGACAAATCACTCTCTTTCTGCCATTTGAGCAACTTTCCACAGAGATGCATTAAGAGCAATTGTTGCTAGTGATTTTGCCACCAACATGAAATGCTGCTAAAACTCAATCACAGAGCATCAGAGCCCCAAATTGTTTTGAAATTCAAAGCTGTATTGAACCCAAAACTAAAAATGTCGTTTATTGCAGCTTACCATTCATTAGATGTGGTGGCTGCATTAAAGTGATTCTAAAGGTTAATTTTTTTGGGGGAAAATAACAAACATGTCTATACTTACCTGTTATGTGTAGTGGTTTTTCACAGAGCAGCCTGATCCACCTCTTCTCAGGTTCCCCGCAGGCTCTCCTGGCCCCTCTCTCCTGTCGGGTGCCCCCACAGCAAGCAACTTGCTATGGGGGCACCCGCTGTTCCATGTGTCCACGTGGCTAGGCCCTACCCCCTCTCTCTCCTCATTGGCTGACTGATTGTGATTGACAGCAGTGGGAGCCATTTGCTATCTCATCCGATGAGGGGGCAGAGACCCGAGACAGCTGAGACTGTCATTCACATCGTGGATCGCGATGGGGCTCAGGTGAGTATTGAGAGGGCTGGGGGCACTGCTGGACACAGAAGGTTTTTTACCTTCATGCATAGAATGCATGAAGGTAAAAAACTTTCAGCCTTTACAACCACTTTAAATGTCTTTTTTTAGGCTTTCTCCCCTCTGTTTTCACCTGGTGATCTGGCCAGTAACACAGTTCATGTATCAGGGTGCCTTCACTCTGGAGGAAGGAGCAACAGAGACACCTTTGGACAGCAGCATTTCCAGTCTGGGGGGAGGGATTCACTAGCACAGTCTTTCCCAACCCTTTTACCCCAGTGGAACCCTTGAAATAATTTTCAGATCTCAGGGAACCCCTGTTAAGATGAATCCATCAGGGGTCATTGGGAAAATGCCCCTTTTATTGGGGGCGGTCAGATAGATTGTGTCCCTTGCAGCGGTGGTCAGAATGTCACCCTTGCAGTCATGTTATGTGGCATTGGACCTGGAATTATGTAGGCACTGTCAGATAGATGTTCATTTAGCCACAGCTCAAGGAACCCCTAGGGACCTTGGGAGAACCCTAGAGTTCAATGGAACTGGTTGACAATGGTTGCACTAGCATATTTACCGTCAGGTCCGTAAATATTGGGACATCAACACAATTCTATCATTTTTGGCTCTATACACCACCACAATGGATTTGAAATGAAACGAACAAGATGTGCTTTCCCTGCAGACTGTCAGCTTTAATTTGAGGGTATTTACAACAGTTTGCATATGTGCCTCCCACTTGTTAAGGGACCAAAAGTAATGGGACAGAATAATATTCATAAATCAAATTTTCACTATTTAATACTTGGTTGCAAATCCTTTGCAGTCAATTACAGCCTGAAGTCTGGAACGCATAGACATCACCAGACGCTGGGTTTCATCCCTGGTGATGCTCTGCCAGGCTTCTACTGCAACTGTCTTCAGTTCCTGCTTGTTCTTGGGGCATTTTCCCTTCAGCAAGTGAAATGCATGCTCAATCGGATTCAGGTCAGGTGATTGGCCATTGCATAACATTCCACTTCTTTCCCTTAAACTCTTTGGTTGCTTTTGCAGTATGCTTTGGGTCACTGTCCATCTGCACGATGAAGCGGAGTCCAATGAGTTGTGAAGCATTTGGCTGAATATGAGCAGATAATATTGCCCGAAACACTTCAGAATTCATCCTGCTGCTTTTGTCAGCAGTCACATCATCAATAAATACAAGAGAGCCAGTTCCACTGGCAGCCATACATGCCCACGCCATGACACTACCACCACCATGCTTCACTGATGAGGTGGTATGCTTAGGATCATGAGCAGTTCCTTTCCTTCTCCATACTCTTCTCTTCCCATCACTCTGGTACAAGTTGATCTTGGTCTCATCTGTCCATAGGATGTTGTTCCAGAACTGTGAAGGCTTTTTTAGATGTCGTTTGGCAAACTCTAATCTGGCCTTCCTGTTTTTGAGGCTCACCAATGGTTTACATCTTGTGGTGAACCCTCTGTATTCACTCTGGTGAAGTCTTCTCTTGATTGTCGACTTTGACACACATACACCTACCTCTTGGAGAGTGTTCTTGATCTGGCCAACTGTTGTGAAGGGTGTTTTCTTCACCAGAGAATGAATTCTTCGGTCATCCACCACAGTTGTTTTCCGTGGTCTTCCGGGTCTTTTGGTGTTGCTGAGCTCACCGGTGCGTTCCTTCTTTTTAAGAATGTTCCAAACAGTTGTTTTGGCCACGCCTAATGTTTTTGCTATCTCTCTGATGGGTTTGTTTTGTTTTTTCAGCCTAATGATGGCTTGCTTCACTGATAATGACAGCTCTTTGGATCTCATCTTGAGAGTTGACAGCAACAGATTCCAAATGCAAATAGCAGACTTGAAATGAACTCTGGATCTTTTATCTGCTCATTGTAATTGGGATAATGACGGAATAAAACACACCTGGCCATGGAACAGCTGAGAAGCCAATTGTCCCATTACTTTTGGTCCCTTAACAAGTGGGAGGCACATATGCAAACTGTTGTAATTCCTACACCGTTCACCTGATTTGGATGTAAATACCCTCAAATTAAAGCTGACAGTCTGCAGTTAAAGCACATCTTGTTCGTTTCATTTCAAATCCATTGTGGTGGTGAATAGAGACAAAAATGTTAGAATTGTGTCGATGTCCCAATATTTATGGACCTGACTGTAGATACACTAACAAATTGAAACCAAATTCCAGCTACTGTTTTATAATCAGTTACACCAACAGTTTTTTTTTCCTTTTGTGATGAATGTCTTACATAAATAAATAGAATCTGACAATTGTAAGCACCCCTGTCAGTGGTGAATGGTTTGTCTCAACTCTCTAACTGATACATCTGCAAGACAGCTTGTTTTGTTGAAAAACAAGACTTACTGTCAGGATTACCAGGTGAAAAGAAAGAAAGCCTAAAAAAGAAAACCAATGCAGCCATCACATCTAAGTTGCATTCTATTAAATGTTTGCTTTGCTGTTTAATACTGCTTTAGGTTACTGATCCCGCTGAAAATCATAATGCATTTCTTATCTTCTTAGTGAGCGAGGTAATGGCTGTGAAAAATAGCCTGTGTGCAGCTACTTGTGAAAATACAGCATGATTGGCAGCTGTTGTTATCCTTGGTTTGTGGTAAAAGTCATATTCTAGGAATAAGGAGCATCCTGGGGCTTGTTGTTTGATAGGACAGATCATATAGCAATGATAATGTGCATTTATCAGTCTGTTATCAGACCAATAATGAGAGAAATAGATGAGTCATTATAGGCAGTGGTGAGCTTTGGTTGTGTGCCGCCCTAGGCAAGAGTAAAATCGCCCCCCCCCCCCCAAAGAGGGGGGGTTGGGTAGAGGGAGATTCCAGCATTCAACCGTCAGTCACCTCAGGAGCCATGATCAGGAAAGTCCGACATCCTCCTTCTGCGCTGATCTCTGACAATGATCCGGGAATGAGAGTCGGACACCCTTAAGTAGCCCGCGCTGCTGTGCCTCACTTGCTGCCCCCCCTGAAAAATGCCTCCCTAGGCAAATGCCTTGTTTGCCTCACGGTAAATATGCCCCTGATTATAGCTAACAGTATTATGCTCTTTGCCTTATTAAATGAACTGACATTTTCTTTGCTGCACTCCGTACAGTCTGGCTGTGCAAATGGCTAAACTGTCATTTAGGGCCAGTTCACACTACAAAACGCACAGAAAGTAGGTGATATGGTTGTCAATGTCATAGTTAATATAAGTGCTTGCTGTTCAAGTGTGTTTCAGTTGCAGAAAAAAAAGTAGAACAGGCTGCATTTTTCCTGCACAGAACTGCACTGGAATGCATCAAAACGCACTGCAACGCAGTAAAATGCATCAAAAATGTACTGGAACGCACCAGAAATGCACTGGAACGCAAATGTCCCTATTTAAATTGAAGAAAAATTGCACTAGAACGCATCAAAAATGCACATGCGGAAATGCATCCGGACTGCGTTTCTATAGTGTGAACTGGCCATTAATCCATAATGTATAATATAGTCATAAATACCATGAGATATATAAAATGAATTGTGCAAGAGTGATTTTTATTTTATTAGATACCACCAGATTATAGTGAAACCTCTCAGAGCAGATACATGGAAACTGTCATTGTTGACTTGTTTTTGCAGCTGACTGTCCCATGGTTTATTTTATTTATTTATTTCAGGTACTTATATAGTGCTGTCAATTTACACAGCGCTTTACACATATATATTATACATTCACATCAATCCCTAAAACTCAAGAGGCGTACAATCTAAGGTCCCTAACACACATTCATACATACAAATACTAGGGCCAGTTTAGAGAGGATCCAATTAACCTACCAGTATGTCTTTGGCGTGTGGGAGGAAACCAGAGTACCTGGAGGAAGCCCACACAGGCACGTGCAGAACATGCAAACTCCAGGCAGGTGGCGCAAGTTCATATCAACCCTAGTACTGCTAGGCAGAAGTGCTGACCATTCAGCCACTGTGCTTCTCATAGGTTATGCTCATTATCTTCACAATTTAGTCCCTGACCCATAAAATGACTGTTCTTATCAGATGTCCCAACACGTAACATGTACATGCTTGTTCCTTGTCAGTAACTTTTCAATAGTGAAGCCAGAAATGATGAGAGCCGTGTACCATGTGCTTTCAAAAACAAGTCAGCTAATGCAGCTTCCCTATTTCTATCCCAATGTCTTCCTTTTGATTTTCACAATTGATGTCCTACGTATGTACCGGCCAGTGGGTTGCTGTACAAGAGTCTTTATGAATGGTGTAGGCTCACATTCCTTCACATGAACTCTCTTTATCTACAGTCCAACTGAACATTTGTAAAGCGTTGTGTCCTTCAGTTTTGCCAGTTATGAGGATATTGGATTGTAAGGTAATCAGGATCTAATGTGTAGTAGGATGTAATAGTGATGTAGGATGAAATAATACTGTCATAATATTGTAGGATGTAATACTGGAATACTCATGTGCAGCACAATGGCTAAATGGTTAGCACTTCTGCCTGGCAGCACTAGGGTCATCGGTTTGTATCCCAGCCACAGCACCACCTGCCTGGAGTTTGCATGTTCTCCCTGTGTGGGTTTCCTCTGGGTCCTCCAGTTTCCTCCCACACTCCGAAGACATGCTGGTAGGGTAATTGGCTCCTGTCTAAATTGTCCCGTGTATGTATTAATGTAAGTTATGAACCTTAGATTGTACACCTCTTGAAGATTAGGGACTGATGTGAGTGTACAATATATATGTCAAGCGGTGCATAAATTGATGGTGTTATATAAGTACCTTTAGTAATGTAGGATGTAATAGTACAGGTGTATCCATGAAGTATAAGATACAGAAATGCAGTCAGATGTTCAGTAACCATCCTGAGTGTGTTGGTTTTCACCAGTGTGTGTATTTGCTTCATCTCTGCATTGCTCAGCAGAACTGAGGGATTTCAAACATAAGTCCTTATTTTCCCAAAAGGATTTTCAAAACAATGTTCCAAAATGTGTTTCCACCTAATCACCACGTGAAAAATAATATTGACCGCACTCACCAGATGGAGGTGAGTAATAAGCCTCATAGGATATAAGGGATCCTATAGCCCCTCAGGAGGAACTCAAATCGCCTTCACCCTGCTTAGATACAGCAATCGACTCCACTCTACTTCTCCATGAAATCCTCAATAGTGTGCAAGGAAAGAAAGGCTACATAGTGTAATACTGCCACTCAATACCATATAAATCAATAGAATAAGGACACTCACATGTTTCAATAAAATAACAGGCCTTGACGCATTTCTGGTCTGCCGTCTTCTTGGCCTACGGCACTTCTGGTATTTGGAACGCACGCCGACTTTTGCGGTTAAAGCAGCCATTTTTGAGGTGGAAAGCTGGTCATCCTCTACAATGATCCTTAAAGCGTGAGATCCCTATATTTACAATTTGGAAACTTGTTCCTTTGAAGCCTTTGAGGCTATTAAACAAGGCCTGTTATTTTATTGAAACATGTGAGTGTCCTTATTCTATGGATTTATATGGTATTGAGTGGCATTATTACACTATGTAGCCTTTCTTTCCTTGCACACTATTGAGGATTCCATGGAGAAGTAGAGTGGAGTCGATTGCTGTATCTAAGCAGGGTGAAGGCGATTTGAGTTCCTCCTGAGGGGCTATAGGATCCCTTATATCCTATGAGGCTTATTACTCACCTCCATCTGGTGAGTGCAGTCAATATTATTTTTCACGTGGTGATTAGGTGGAAGCACATTTTGGAACATTGTTTTGAAAATCCTTTTGGGAAAATAAGGACTTATGTTTGAAATATTATATATATATATTTTTGCACGGACATTTATTTATTTGTGATTATTTTTATGTATTTAATTTTTGCGCTGTTTTTTGTGTGTTATTTATTATTGGTGGTTTTCACTGGTGCACAGCTGCATAATTGTATACTTTCTTTGATTGGCGCTGGGATTTTTTTTTAGAACTGAGGGATTGTTGTCTGGGTACAATAATGGGTCATGGCTGATTTCAGAAGGCAAATAGCAATGCATCGAACTGCAACCCATAGACAACTAATCAGAATGCATATTTCACAGATATAACATCAATAAACAAATATTTGATTGGTCACCATGGACTGCAGTACTTTTCACTTCCTGTACTCCAGGTACATATAAAAGACAAGTCTTAAAGTGTTACTAAACCCAGGACCCTGCATTCACTATTTTTGGTCTCCCACAGTACATGGAAGTGCAATTATTTTAGTAAATATAAACTGCTAAATACTTTTTCTCATCAGCAGTTGGAGCAGTCTTGTGACTTCTATTAGTGTTCAGCAGAGAACTGGTTAAAGCTTGTAGGAGGAGTTTTCAGTTTGCTCCAGGAGGATTCAGAACCCATGACCTCTGTCTGGACAGTGCTGATTGGCTCTGTGCTGATCACATGCACAAAAGTAAACCTTTCTAGCAATGCACACCAAACTGAGCATGTGTAGAGGGACTCCACGTGATATGTCTTATCAGGAGATAAGAGGGGGACACTGGAAGAAGGGGAGGATCAGAGAAGTCAGGATCAAACAGCGTTTTTACACAATGCAGAGGATTAACCCCTTAGGTTCCACAGTGAGTGTATCAAGTATGCTTTACTGCATATACAGACTGATTTTACTGTTGTGGGTTTAGTAACACTTTAATGTACCTCTGCATTTATTAAAACATCTCAAGGGTGTAAACATTTGGAGGCATTCTTGTGCAACCAAAGAAGAAAAAAGAGGCAGCAAATTATTGTTGTAGTGAGATTGTGCTAACAGTAGAAGGGACTTAAACTGTTCAGATGTCATATGTTCAGTGTTCAGGTGTCAGCTATTTGTAACCTGCAGATTGCAGGGGTCAGACGTATATAATGTACAGAGTTCAAGTGTGAAATGTATAGAGTGTAGGGGCCAGGTGTGTGTAATATACAGAATACAAGGGACATGCGTGTTTAATGTACAGAATGCAGGGGTCAGGTGTGTGGCATGTACAGAATGCAGGGGTAAAATGGGTAGAATGTACAGAATGCAGGGGTTAGATGTGTGGAATGTACAGGGTGCAGGTGTCAGATGTGTGGAATGTACAGAATACAGGGGTCGGGTGTGTGGAATGTACAGAACTCAGTGGACAGATGTGTGTAATGTACAGAGCACAGAAATCAGCTGTGTGGAAAGTACAGAATGCAGGGGTCAGGTGTGTGGAATGTACAGAATGCATGGATCAGGTGTGTGGAAAGTACAGAATGCAGGGGTCAGGTGTATGGAATATACAAAGTACAGGGATCAGGTGTGTGGAATATACAGAATGCAAGGGTCAGATTGTGGAATGTACAGGTTGCAGGGGGATGTATGGAATGTACAGAGTTCAGGGGTCAGATTGTGGAATGTACATAGTGTAGGGTTCAGGTGTATGGAACATGCTAAGTGTAGAGGTAAGGTGTTTGTAATGTACATAATTCAGGTGTCAGATGTGTGTAATGTACAGAATGCAGGCGTCAGATGTGTGTAATGTACGGAATGCAGGCGTCAGATGTGTGGAATGTACAGAATTCAGGGGACAGATGTGTGGAATGTACAGAATGCAGCGGTCAGGTGTGTGGAATGTACAGAATGCAGGGGTCAGGTGTCTGAAAAGTATAAAATGCAGAGGTCAGGTGTGTGGAATATACAGAGTACATGGGTCAGGTGTGTGGAACATACAAAGTACAGGGGTCAGGTGTGTGGAATGTACAGCATGCAGGGGTCAGATTGTGGAATGTACAGGGTGAAGGGGAGAGATGTATGGAATATACAGAATTTAAATTGTGGAATGTACATAGTGCAGGGGTCAGGTGTGTGGAACATACTAAGTGTAGAGTTAAGGTGTATGTAATGTACATAATTCAGGGGTCAGATTGTGGAATATACAGTGTGCAGGGGTGAGATGTGTGGAACATACTAGGTTTAGAGGTAAGGCATGTGCACTGTACATAGTGCAGAGATCAGGTGTGTGGAATGTACAGAATGTAGGGGTCAGATGTGTGGAATGTACAGAGTACAGGGGTTAGATTGTGGAATGCACAGAGTGCAGGTGGTCAGATGTGTGGAACATACAGCATGTAAGGGAAAGAACTGTGTTTTGTATATAGTGCAAGGGTCAGATGTGTGGAACATACAGCATGTAGGGGAAAGGAGTGTGTTTTGTATATAGTGCAAGGGTCAGATGTGTGGAACATACAGCATGTAGGGGAAAGGAGTGTGTTTTGTATATAGTGCAAGGGTCAGATGTGTGGAACATACAGCATGTAGGGGAAAGGAGTGTGTTGTATATAGTGCAGGGGTCAGATGTGTGGAACATACAGCATGTAGGGGAAAGGAGTGTGTTGTATATAGTGCAGGGGTCAGATGTGTGGAACATACAGCATGTAAGGGAAAGGAGTGTGTTGTATATAGTGCAGGGGTCAGATGTGTGGAACATACAGCACGTAGGGGAAAGGAGTGTGTTTTGTATATAGTGCAGGGGTCAGATGATGGAACATACAGTGTGCAGGAGTAAGAAGTATGTAATGCACAGCAAGAGAAATAGGGCACATGTCTTCTATGGGGGGCTGTAAACCCTGTTATCCCCATAGCTATTTACACTAGATCCCTCACAGATGAGAGGCAACAGAATCCAGGGATGCATAGATGAAGGAAGATGAGGTAATCCAGACACAGAGACCTCTTGTGTCAGCTGGAACCCTGGCTATCAAGGAGAATGAAAAGACACAAACACACACACACACACAGACAGGATGGCCAGAAATACACATGCCTTGAAGGCTCATATCTAGTAGGTGATGCAGCATGCATTAGGAACATACAGTACATAGCACATTATTCAGGAAGAATCCTCCTTCTGAGGAGCTTTATGAAATCTGGCTACATTGGATTAAAGATAACTCAAATTATAGCAAAATTTGTAAATTTTCAGGCATTAGCCCAGATGCAATCTTTGCTGGATAACATGATCAATTCACACATCACTTATTTCCTACCTGTAATTGCCTTTCAGCAAATTAATTTCATCTGTCTTTGCGAAAAGCATAAATGTTCCTACAGACGTGAGACCGCTGTTGCTTCATCAAGCTCATTTTGGCTAGATTGAGTGATTATCCTCATGCCTATGGATGCCGTACATCTGCATTAGATACCTGCAAGTTGCTGATCTCGGGGGAAATGAAAAACAGCCATGCAGGTTATTCCAGTTGATTACTGTTATTTCCCTAGTCAGTTCCCCTGCTGCCTACATTGACACAACATCCATTTTCAGGCAGTCTAAGAATGCTAGTAAATGGAATGAGCTTTTAGGAGGCCACATTTGTCCAGCCATTGTTCGATCAATACAGCATGTTAATGTACTGCATGCAGTGCCGGAGCTAGACTATTTTGCACCCTAGGCAAGGCCAGCTACTCCCCCCCCCCCAAAAAAAAAAACTTCAAAATTTTTTTCATAAGTCCATTAGAAACCAACAACATCAGCGGCAGCCATCATCAGAGTATGCCAGCTCTGTATGTGGAAGACAGGAAAAATACAAGGGGAGGCACCACTAAGTGCAGTATTAAAATACTAATTTAATAAGAAAGTAGTGTTAAACACTCACAAGAAAGAAGTAAAATGTCGCTAATAGTCACTGTCAGTCTTTCCTGTCCTAAGGATCATCCAGCATGGGTATGGAGCTGTGGATGGGAAAATGGAGAGATGCCATGATGCTTCCGGAGAACCAGAAGTGCCTGGGCCAGCTTAGAATGCACACGAGGCAGACATCACAGGGGGAAGGTCCGGTGCCTTGGAGGACAGGCTACGCACTCGGAGCTCTCTGCTACTTCTAGGGGCCTGGAAGCACACTGCTGTTTCCCACTACTTATGGGCACAGATATGAGCATGACTTTTTTTGCAAAAATTCAAATAAATAAAGTGGAAAAAGAAAAGTGAACATAAAAGGTAAAAACACTCTATTCAGGGCTTAAAATTTAGAGTCTAGACCTACTAGCCAGGCACAAACCTTAATCTCCACCAGTTGCCCCACCCAACCTTGCCCAGGTCCGCCTCCAACCCCACCCCCGTCCTGTCCCCCAACCCCACCCCCAGCCACGCCCCAGCCACGCCCCCTTAAAGCTTATGAAATTACATTTTTCTTTAGAATAAAGAGCCCAAAATATAAAAAACTGCAATTATAACATAGCTTTATTATGTCCATTTAAACATAACAGCAATAGCTTAATAGCAATAGGATGCAATCAAAATATCAAGTTTTACAGCTTTAAACCTGTAGTGAACATTTTGTATTTTTTTTGTTTATCCCCAGGTCTTATGCCAGCACACCAGCAGCTGTGTGTTATGGTGCACATTATGCACACAAGCTGGTATGCGCTATGCATAGGCTATGTGATGCTTTGTGAAAAATGCATCACAGTATTTGCTTTTTTCATGTAACTATATATGTGGCAGCATGTGGAAATTCATTATAGTGCATCAGAATGTGCTCTGCAAAAATGCAACATGTCCTATTTTTTCAGTGCAAACCAACACGCTGTGCTGGTGTGAACTGGAGCAATAGGACACAATGCAAATTCCCTTGCCTATGTCTTGAGACTGTGTTGGGCAATGCTGCACAACACAACCCAATGAGGTTGGTGTGAAAGAGCCATAAGGTTAATTGTATCAATAAAAGTATCATGTCTCTAAGTATGATGTATCTAAAATAGTGTACATCTACTAAAATGTATTATGTTTTTTGTAACAGCAATTATCTATGTCCATGGTGCCCAGTCTGCAGCTTAGAGGCCCTTTGGCACTTTTTGTGCTGCTCTTGGGGCATCATGTCCCCCAAGGTGGTGGAGAGTGAGCCTCGTGTCCCCCAAGGCGGTGGAGAGCGGGCCTCAACTCGTGTCCCCCAAGGCGGGGGAGAGCGAACCTCTCCTCGAGTCCCCCGTGGTGGTGGAGAGGGTGTCTCCTCTCAGCGGAGGAGAGCGGACCTCTCCTGCACCTGTCCCCTCAGCAGCGCTGCCAGTATAATGGTGGTGCCAAAGAAGCCGGAAACCGGAAGTTGGAAACCAGAACTCGGCTTCACAATGATTAAACAGTGTTCCTTTAATTTTGTTGAGCAATGTATGTAAACATACTAACCATTGGTGCACTCTGCAATTATTGCCATTTAAATAATATGCATGGACAGGAAGCACTGTGCTCCCATGAGATTTATAGAGAGCTGTATCTCAGAATGGAAAACACAGAGGTAACCAGTCTTTTTTAAATATAAATCCCAGAGATCTCCTTTAACATATTTAGAATATAAATAGGAAGTTAAATAAAAACACAATCTAGCCTGCTATTTGACTTCTTTGCCTTTACACTTTATGTAACTAATTTCATTGTCCTTACAATTACAAACTAAACATTAAAAGAAAGAATGTGCATTTGGTTTGAATTGGGCTGAATCACATCCTGTACGCATTCAGGCTCCATGCACACTAGCATTTATTTGTTTGTTCAAAAAACAATAGCTTTGAGGCAAGGATGGTCTGGTGAACAAGAAGCCAACCTTTGGGAGCTGCCAAACATTTATTTGTTTGCCTAGTGTTGTACAATCAATAACATCCTATGAAGAGTTCAATCACTAATTCACTTTTTCTATCCAAGGTGGAGCACTCAGTCCTAAAGGAATTAAATTACAGGTTACAGACATGACAGCACTATCTGATTGGGGACCAAGTTAGACCGTTGTGTCAACGTAAATGTTTTACCCATATCAGATGCCCATTTCTCAAGGAAGGTTGCTGGTTGCTAAGCAGTCCATGACTATTTAATGAAGGTCGTCTTTAAGTGAGTGGAGCATTGGGAGGAGGAATTTTTGCTCTGGAGATCGGGAACGGTTGTTCTGGGATTCCATGGCCGCAAGTTTAGGGAGAATAAATGATCTGATCTGGTCCTTGGAAAATCATTAATCAAAGCTCAGTGTGCCAACCATGAGAGCAACAAGTTTTGGTGAGTGCACACCATTTATATCGTTTATTTTGGCAAGTGGTGATTGTTTGATGGAGTTATGTGGACTTTTTGTTTGAAACAAGTTATTCATTTTTTATTCACATGGTGATTGTTTGATGGACTGAGTTATTTGGACTTTTTTCATTTGGAATAACATTATTTATTATTATTATTTATTTTATTTTATTTCAGGTACTTATATAGCGCCATCAATTTATGCAGTGCTTTACATATATATTTTACATTTACATCAGTCCCTAACCCTCAATGGACATACAATCTAAGGTCCCTAAAGCACATTCATACATACACATACTAGGGCCAATTTAGACAGGATTTAATTAACCTATCAGCATGTCTTTGGAGTGTGGGAGGAAATCAGAGTACCCGGAGGAAACCCACGCAGGCACAGGGAGAACATGCAAACTCCAGGCAGGTGGTGCCGTGGTTGGGATACGAACCAACAACCCTAGTACTGCCAGGCGGAAGTGCTAACCAACTATTTATTTTTACACCATCAACATTGTTTATGTGGAAAATATTAATTAATATTACTATATACTATTTATTATTCACTATTTATATTATTATTTTTATTATTATTAGATGTATTTTGTGAAGATTTTTTTTACATTAACAACTGGTTTACGCGCCACTGGAATACTTTTTTGAAGTGTTTTTTTTGCACAAAGAAAATAAAAACTGTTGCACATATTTTTGTTTATATTTAAATTGCAGACATGTTACATTTAACTGTAGTGCACAGGTAAGGTACCATGTGTCACTGCATAACAGTGCCATGTATCGTGCCGCTATATGGTGACATGAATGAAGTATTACTTTGCGCACTTCACAAAAAGTCAGCAGGAAAAAAGGAAACTGTGTGACACAATAAAACACACATCATGTAGCTCCCCCTACCATGGCTCACTGTAGCGAAAATGACAGCTGTCTGCACAATAAGTCAACAGTCAATCTGCTGTGATTTAAAATTGCACGATTTGTGAGCAATTTCAGTGTGATTTCAGGTGCAATTTCTGTAGACTTTGTTGCTACTTGTAAAGATTTTCAACGATTTCTTGCAATTTGCAGTGTGATTTCCTTTATATTTTATGTCAGAATGCCCCCCCCCAGTGTCAAAATGCCTGCCGCAGTCCCGCAGTCGCAGATCGCTGCCATTACTAGTATAAAAAAATAGCAATAAAAACTCCAGTATATATACCACCATTCGTAGATACTATAACTTTCATGTAAACCAATTAATATACAATTATTGGGATCTTTTTTAGCAAAGACTTGTAGCAGAATACATTTTGGCCTACATTTTTTACATTTTTTGTATTGGGCAAAAAGTCAAAGGTATTGGGTTTTTTTTTCAAAATTGTTGGTCTTTTTTTGTTTATAGTGCAACAAATAAAAAAATGCAGAGGTGATCAAATACCACAGGAAGAAATCTCTATTTGTGGGAAAAAAATTATATACATTTTATTCATATACAGCGTTGCATGACTGCGCAATTGTCAGTTAAAGTAACGCAGTGCCATATTGCAACAAATAGCCTGGTCAGGAAGGGGGGATAAATCCTCAGGAGGGCAAGTGGTTAATGGCAGCCCCACACCATTAAGAATGAATGGTACCCCCACCCATCTGCAAAAGAGCAGCTTGATTTGCTTATGGGTGTTGTTGGTGCAGGAGCATGTGCGATTTACATGCTATCCAACAACTGCAACAGCGTGAACCTAGCCTTAGGCTGGCCATACACTATACAATTCTGCCCAATTTCCTTTAGATTTACCTTCAGCTATGTAGTGCAAGGGTTTGCCTAATTGGATATAATTGAAAGTTTTGTTTAGGTTTGACCTCATATTATATGGTTTTTGGTAAATCTAAAGCAATTTTCTAAAGACAATTGTATAATGTATGGCCAGCATAAGGGTGTGCAACAGTTGCTAATCAGTGTCAGGCATTTGTGAACACAGCCAAGAACTGGCCAGGCAGCAGGATTTGCCTGATTATACATTTTTTGAGCCAGCATCTTAGTCCAGGAAGTAGATGTTGACCTTGGCTAGTACCTAAACAAAGATGGTGCCCACCTTCTGGAGAGAAAAGCAGATGAAGGCATTGTGAGTACTGTGGACTCTATAAGGCAGTTCTGTGGTCTCTGTGAGAGAGTACTGTGGTCTCTGTGAGGGAGTACTGTGGTCTCTGTGAGAGGGTACTGTGGTCTCTGTGAGGGGGTACTGTGGTCTCTGTGAGGGAGTACTGTGGACTCTGTGAGGGGGTACTGTGGTCACTGTGAGGGAGTACTGTGGTCTCTGTGAGGGAGTACTGTGGACTCTGTGAGGGAGTACTGTGGCCTGTGCGAGGGAGTACTGTGGTCTCTGCGAGGGAGTACTGTGGCCTCTGTGAAGGAGTACTGTGGCCTCTGTGAGGGAGTACTGTGGCCTCTGTGAGGTAGTACTGTGATCTCTGCGAGGGAGTACTGTGGCCTCTGTGAGGTAGTGCTATGGTCTCTGCGAAGGAGTACTGTGATCTCTGCGAGGGAGTACTGTGGCCTCTGTGAGGTAGTACTATGGTCTCTGTGAGGGAGTACTGTGGCCTGTGTGAGGGAGTACTGTGGCCTCTGTGAGGGAGTACTGTGGTCTCTGTGAGGTAGTACTATGGTCTCTGTGAGGGAGTACTGTGGCCTGTGTGAGGGAGTACTGTGGCCTCTGTGAGGGAGTACTGTGGTCTCTGTGAAAAGTAATAAATACTTGCAAAGTTTACACATTAGAAAACAGCATACTTTTGCCACAAAATAAATGACGCTAGGTACTCTATAAAAGTAGCTTCTGTGAACCTGCAAAATGGATGTTAATTGTAAGCCGCTCTGAACCTCAGATTTAACAAGTCAAATAAAGAATTACATTTTATGTGTCATTTTCCATTTTAATAGCCGGTATGCTTCCTTCTCCGTCTGTGCTGGGAACATTCCAATATTCTCTGACTAGAACTGCTGTCTGCGGCTTGTACTAAGAATTAAGCCTGTGGAATCTCTCTTAGGTGCACAGAGTTATATTTATGAGTGTCTTGTGTGCTTTCCGCTCTGCTGCAATAAATAAACCTTAAAATAAGACAGGTTGAGCTTACCTAGGAACTTTTATAATCAGTGGGCTTGAGAATGGGGGTGGGGTAGGGGGCGGGGCTAATAAATATGTAATGGTTGCAGCATGAGCCAAAATACTTTAAAAGTGGTGCCTCGTGGTACAATCTAAGGAGAACAGAGAGAACTGTCATTACATTAATGTGAGGAAAACCAGCCTCTGCATTGGTAGTGTCATGGGAAGGAAAATGTTGCTGCAATGGTGTCAGTCGGCATTAACCTAAGGGCTCCTGTGTGGCTCTTGGGAAGGGTCTGAGGGAGGTACAAGTGACTAAGTTGTTCCTTGGGTCTTTGTGGAGGAGCTCTGGGGCTGAGTTGCTCCCCTCACCTTTTGGGTACTCACAGTTCAGACCTCCGTCCCAGCACAGTACCCACCTGGGAATTAAGGCAGTATCTTCTTCTTTGTGCATGTGAATGGCACATGACAAGAGGAGACAGAAGAAGGGCAATCCTCCCCTACTCCCCAGTGGGTAGACATACTGAGAACAAGGCCTCTTCTTGCCAGGTACATCCACTTCCTGCTCTTTTCTGCCTACAGTAGGTAGCCATTGAAGGGAGGTGTCTGGGTCCCTGATCTGCCTAAGAGGAGTGTTGCTGCAGTCACTGCTCCAGAGAACTGTGATGATGACATTCTCAGCCTCACAGAGATTTTCCGGTTGATAGGACCACAATTTAAGATGGCCATTCTCCTCTGCATTTGTAAAGACCTGAGGTGTCTAACTAAATTTAATTGCGGGCCACATCAGCATTATGGTTGCCCTCAAAGGGCCGGTTGCATCTGTAAGATTAGGTTCCAGAAGAACCCACCCCTCCCTTACAACAGATGTCAAGAGCTCCCCCACCATCAGAAGTCAAGAGTCTCCCACCCTGCCTTAAACACAATTTCCCCCCACCCCCCCCCCCCCCCCTTACCTTGTGCTGATGCCAGGAAGAAACATGTGGGCAGAGTTGGGCAGCAGACCATGGGAGGCGGAGATGATGGAGTGCTGTGGCTGCACAGACAGGCTCAGGATCTGTAGGAGTTCTGTCCTCCTCTCTGCTGCTGACTGCTGAAATGAGGGGGCAGAAACAACCCACTCTGCAGCTGCACGGAGAAGCACTGGATCTGGCGGAGGAATTCTGTCCTCCTCTCTGCTGCTAACTGTTGAGACAAGGCGGGAGCGGAGGTAAGGGGATATCGCAGATTCATGACAGGTATGAGGGCCAGATGAAATGGTCTGGTGGGCCGAATTCAGCCCGTGGGCTTGTGTTTGACACATGGTATAGGCACTTGTTTCTACTGTAATTTTATTATGTCATGAGTTATGAAGTATGACTTTTGAAAAACTTCATGGTATACACAGGGTACCTTCAGATTATTACCGTGGATTGTTCCTTATTGCCTATACAGCATCAACTACGACCTGTACTAGTGATTTTATGACAGACCAATTTAAGGCCATTAATCTTCTGGCTAGCCAGAAACTAGCCAATGGATTTAATGACATCCATTTAGCCATTCAGAAAATAACAGACCACCGAATGTTTAATGATTCTTTTACAATGAGCTTAAAGATTGCCTGCTGTTTGTCCCCGAGCTGATTGTTCAATCTGAGAATATGATTGCTGAATATGAATTTTGAGTATGACACCCCATTCACCAGACCTCATTATCATCACTGGATATAAAGAAAACAAACAGAGTGCGCACCGGCCTAGTGCATTACCATAAAAAATAAGAAATAAAAATAGGTATCGTACTCACAAAGAATATTAATGTCAAAGGCACCTCGTAAAGAGCACTATCCAATCCACACTACGTGGTCATCTGCAATGGGAACCCTGAACATCCAACAGGCCAATGCGTTTCGAGGACTTGCCTCTTCCTGAGAGCCAACAAACGAAATGCCTGTACCCTCTCTTATATATGCTATCTTTTTTTTTATTGTATCTTCTATTAGTTTTTTTTGTCCTTTAAAATACAGAAAAAAAGGAACATCAAATAAACATAAATTGGCAAAAAGAAAACACATACAATAACAAGCTTCTCCCGTACACCCCAAATAACTCATATCATATTTTCCCTACCCCCCTCATCCCACCCTCACCCCCTCCACATTCCCTAAAACTCTAAAACCGCACCACTTTCCTGGTTTCTAACCTTCATCATTATCTGTCTAAGCGCTGAGCAAACTGTTGGCGCTATATAAATCCTGTATAATAATAATATATCTATGTCCCCTATCTAAAGGCTATTTAGATACAGGCTCTCCCACGGGTGAAGATAAGCGTCACATGAGCTCTTCTTTCCAAGCATTATATATATAAACACAACCACCTAATAAACAGTACCGTGGTTTGATAAATAATAAAATGACCACATAAAATGCATAAAAGATACATAAAAGTCATTATCATCACAAACTGAGCCTGGTGCCCAAGAGTAATGTAAGCAAAAAGCCAGCATCTTGGGTGAAAACCAGCAAGTTCCCAGGTATGATGATGAGGTTAGAGGATTACATGACCAACGCAGTGAACTGCCTTTTTTTCCTGTAGTCTTTTCAATATGCACAGAACACCAGTTTATAATTTGGGTACACAGTCTATAGGAAGAGAAATTGGATGGATTTGTCCATAGCAGCCAGTGAGAGGTTAGTTTTTATTTTGTAGGTTTCAGTGGGAAATTATAGCTGATTTTTGGAGTGAGCAAAAAGAGCACCTGTTAGCCCATTATTTATTATATATGAGTGCTTTATACTGCCACTGATGTCTGAACTCAGCCCTCTCTGAGACACGAATGAGTGATCTGTGCCCAAATAGCCACTGTGAAGTTACTGGGACCAATAATAACTGGGGTGCAGATTGTTCTTGTGTGGAATATGCAGATCCTCATGTAGGAGTGAGCAGCATCTTATGTGTGTGTGTCTCGGAAAATAAGCAGCAATTTGTATTAGGAACATGAGCTGCTCTGCCTGTGTCAGTGCTCATGTATAATGTACTTTTTACTGGATTCCTGACAACTGCTTGTTGAAAATAAAATACAGTGCTGCTATACAATGTCTTCTCAAGCAAGCTGCTGCAGTGCTGTACTTAAAGCCTACTACCAGACAATGGGGAGATTTACTAAAACTGGTGCACTCAGAATCTGGTGCAGCTGTACATGGTAGCCAATCAGCTTCTAACTTTAGCTTGTTTAATTAAGCATTGACAAAAAAACCTGGAAGCTGATTGGTTTCTAGGCAGAGCTGCACCAGATTTTGCACTCTCCAGCTTTGGTAAATCTCCCCCAATGTTTTTTTTGTTTCAGAGAAAATGGGTAAGATGTCAGGTTGTCACCAAGTCAGACAGTAATAAAAACATTGTCATTGTCAACTCGTCCTAACTCTTTTTCAATTGATTTTTTTTATTATTATTATAAGGATTTATATACAGTTTACACAGCGCTTTACAACATAAGGACAGACAGTACAATTAGAATACAAATTATTACAGGAAGATTCATAGGGCACTGTTCGTTAGAGCTTACAATCTCAGAGGGAGGGTTGACATACAAAAGGTAATAACTGTGGGGGATGGGCTGATGGGGCAAAATACATGTACAGTTGTTGGGTGTTGGCAGGATAGGCTTCTCTGAAGAGATGAGTTTTCAGGGATCATTTAAAAGTGGACAGAGAAGGAGATAGTCGGACACATTGGGGAAAGGAATTCCAAAGGATGGGAGGGGCTCTGGAGAAATCCTGGAGGCGAGCATGGGAGAAGGTGACAAGGGAGTTAGAGAGCAGGAGGTCTTGGAAGGAATGAAGAGAATGATTTGGTTGGTATTTTGAAACCAGATTAGTGATGTAACTAGGGGCTAAGTAGTGGATGGCTTTTCTCATCAGCAATTAGAGCAGTTTTGTGACTCCTATCAGTGTCCAGCAGAGCACTGGTTAAAGCTTGTAGGAGGAGTTTTCATTCTTCCCTGATTGTCCTATGAGGCTGCATAACCCCTGATCCTCTCCCAAAAAAAAACAACTCTCTAGCAATACACACCAAACTGAGCATGTGCAGCTTGCCCCAAAGGCTCTGTTCTATCAGCAGATGGATTGGGGACAGTAGAAGAAGGGGAGGATCAGAGTAGACAGGATCCTTTTTACACTCCACAGTGAGTATAACAAGCATGCTTTGCTGCATATACAGACGGATTTTACTGTTGTGAGTTAAGAAACACTTTGAGGTGAAATATAAAGAAGGAAATCTTGTTTTTCTGTATCTCTTGAGTATAGACATATAGGGCCATAATTATTTTGTTTTTAAAAAGTGCATAGCAATTTGCCCAGTGAAAGTGCATGTACATTTGTTCTATGTAAAAAAAAATATTAGGTTATTAGGCTTTTCCCTTTGCTGGTCAAATGTTTTTCATTGATTTAAAAAAAAAAATTAAAACAAAATAATTTCCTATGACACTCAGTAACATCTAATGGTCAAATGCGGTATTTTCTGTTTTAAAGCTGAGGTTCAAGTATGGATATTTTGGGGCAGTTACATTGGTCCAGCTTGTTCCAATGTAAGTATGCATGTGCCATATCTAGCTGATCCCCTGTGGAAGCTGGAAGGCCACTCGCTGGGCATCATTGAGAAAACATTTTGTACTTCGAATGGACAAGGTGGAGGGTGTGCTGAATCTTGACCTTTCAGAGAACGCTTTGCATTCACTTAGAAAATGCAGTGTGTTCTCTAATTGGCACCCGTGCCAAGTGAGCAACCTTCTGTTCACTAAGCAGCAGGGCATCCACATGGCACAGGACCTGGAAACTACCGTAGAGCACTGTAGTAGTGGTGCCTACTACGGTGATTTCCAGCTTCCATGGGGATTAGCCAGTTATGTCTCGTACATACATACCCACATTGGTCCAACTAGATCAATGTAACTATGCAAGAAATATAAATACCTAAACTTCTGCTTAAAACATTCGACCAGAACAGGAAGAGCCTAGTAACATTTGTTTTTTTGCCTCATTCAGAAAGAATATTTTCACTGGGAGAGTTGCTATGCATTTTTTAAAATAAATAAACCGCTATATGTCTTTTTAAGTGTCGAAGAAAAATTTAAAAAGTGAAAAGAAGTAGAAAAGTCAGGACACCTTAAAGATAGAATTTTGATGGCTGGGACAGAAAGAATACTGAAAATCCAGTAAAATGGGTTAAAGAGGGATTGATTAGGAATTCAGTTGGGAGTTTACCAAGTGAATCCAAGGACAGCATACCTCAATTCTTTCTTGTCATGTTCTTTCATTTACATAGCTGTCTATTTTTACATGAGCCGTGAAGAATTTTAATCTTGATAGTAGCTATAAAAATCAATGATGACTTCCACAATCATGCTATTGATGTTTTTGCAGCCAGTACTACACAGTACACTAGGGTCTGAGAGTGGTCGGTTGGGTATAGATTTATTTATTTCGGGCCTGGTTCTTCCTCGCTCTGTTAAAATGTGCTTTTATTTCTCTCTTTGTCCTCATTGGAGAGACTTCCTATAATTTTTAGTGATGGGCCGAACACCCCCCTGTTTAGTTCACAGTTGAACATTCAAATCTTACGAAAGTTCGATTGCAAACTTCGAACATAATGCAAGTCTATGGGACTCTAACTTGCAAATTCTTAAAATCTATGGCAAAAATCCTGGTCCACATCAAACAATAGAACCCATCCATAGAGCCCACAATCATAAAATTAGTCCATATAGGATTATGCACCAATCTGGCAGCTCCACCAGAGACTGGAATAAATCACTTCTGTAATGACAAAAAAAAAGCACAAGGGGGCGCCTCTAAGTGCAGTATAAAAGCACTTTATTAAAACCAACAATGTTGCACTCACATGGGTAGACAGGTAGAGTGCTTGTAGTCATAAACAGGCCATAAGGATCCAGAAATACATCAGTTGTGGTTTGAAGGATGGAAGCCAAGCAGGGGTGAGCGAAGGACCGTTGAATACCACCGCTGTGGAGGATCGTGACAGACGTGGAGCCAGAAGTGAAATGGAAGCCGGAACGGAACCACCATGGAACACACGACCGGACATGACGTCAGGAGAAGGAGGATCCCAGGCCTGGATAACCTAGGTGACGCGTTTCAGAGCACCAATCAGCCCCCAGATACTGCCCTCCCCTCCCTTTTGAATGAGTACCCATTCACCAAAAAAAGTGTAAAATGTTAATAAAACCAGTGTGTAAAATGTTAATAAAAACAGTTTTTTACAAGTGCTTTATTAAAAAAAAAAAAAGCCCCCAAAAATATTTCCACCTGTTTAATCCATCATCAATCATGATGTTCAGCGTTGTCACGATGTTGACTCGCCGAAAAAAAAAACGACGCCCGCAGACCCATCAGCACCCGATAAGCACTTCCTGCTATCTGACATTTGCCGGTCAGATGTAAACAATTGGGCGGAGCTAGAAGTGACGTCACCACTAGCTCCACCCAATTGTGCTGTGATTGGCCAGAGCATTGCACCTGACCAATAATGAGAGACAGAAAATGTAGCCCTTCCCAACACTATCCAAAACAAAATGCTTTGGCGGGAATTCAGCTTTAAACTATCTGAACCTGCCCAATACTAGACATTCCTAAAAGTGCTGCACTTTCACTTGGCATGACAGTCAAATTTGAATACCTTGAAATGCATACAAGGCACACATGCTACCATCCCAGGTCATTCATTTTTCATCTAGGTATTGCTGTAGAGGTCCAATTTACCCACTTTCCTTTGTCATTGTGGTATGAGAACCCCTGCTTTTGATACTGGAATGAGATTTCCTTCTAATCTCAAATATAAGCACAACAAGAACTCTAGAAAGAGGAGCAGAGGAAGCTGAGCTTCCCAAGAGAACACCTTTAATGACTTTAGTGCTTTTGCTGTGAACCTTGAAGATGAATTGTTTCACAGTGCCTGCAGCTATGGAGGTCAGTGAGGGCTTGTTTTTAAGTCAATTACTACACCTTTTGAATATTTTGATACTTCAATGTCCATAGTCTTCTTTCTATAAAGAACTCCAACTCGATAGCCAGTGAGTGAGGCTGCTCATAATATTTAAAGCAGAACTCCATATAATTTTTTTTTTTGTCTTATGCAGTGCCACTGCATGGGTTAACGGCTCGTTCTTTCCAGGGGACCCCCTGAAAGGCTCAACTTACCCTGCTCTTGGAACCTCCCAAAAATGAAAATCCCCCACATCCAGCCCGTGGCATGATGACATCAAAATCAGTCCATTCACAAGACCACTAGCGTGCAGGGGGGCAGAAATGGCAGGGACCGGTTTTGCGCTTGGAGGATCCGTGGATTAGGGAAGTAAATCTTTGCTCTTATCACCCCTGAACACAAATGATGAGACACAGTGGGCAAGCTCAATTTTGACTGGAAAAGTCATAGTATACTGAAAATTTACATTACCTATATCTTTACTGACCGTTCTGATATGCAGTTTGCGCTGACTATAATACTTCTGTGCTAATGATTTTTTTTTTCATCATATGCTCAATTTGGCTTTTGACAGGTTTATGAATTAGTACTCTGTTTATTGAATAAAGTTGAGTATATTGTATTTGATGCTGTGTGTTGACTAGCTGTAAGTAAATATATTAGATTATACATCTATTAATAATATGCATAATTCATTGTCAAAGATTTATTCTATTGTATTAGAGTTTCATAAAAAATGTCCATGGAGCCCATCTGTAAAATATAATCCAATATCTGGAGGACAATGATCCACCTAAATGTTTCATAAATGCAATGTATGCATGGCCACAGAGGGACGTCTATATTAGCAGAGAAGACAGGCTGTCTGTGATGATATTCTCTGTAGTTCTATGTCTCACTTATTCCCTTTAACTAATGAAATTGGTCTTTTTACACGAACTGGTCTCTGGAGGGTGGATTGTTTAACCCCTGGACACAAGGGAATGGCAAGCCAGTCAGGCAAAACAGAAAACAAATCCTTCATCCTGTTTGTTTTCAGTACATAATTATCCTACACCTCATTTGTTACGGTGATAAGAGGAACACATCCTTGTTAACACTTTGTCAGTTTCTTTTTACTGCATTTTTACACTTGGATTTTGTAGAAGACACACTGGTGGTGCCTGTTGAAATTTTGTACATGTCTGTCATTACAAAAAAGACTCAAAATATGGTATCTGTCTTTTCTTCTTTCTCTCTGTCCTCCACACCATCTCTCCCCATCTCTCCCTACCTCCCCTTCTCCTCTCCTTTATTATCTTTTGTTCTCTTTTTTATGTTCTCTTTCTTCTGCTCTCTCTAGTTTTCTTTTCTTTTCATTATCTCTTTTTTTTTTTTGACTGTTTTCCACATGTGCTATGTCGCTGCCTTTCGGTTATTCCCCTTTAAAGCAGAACTTAACCCCGATTTAATGGTTTAAACATACAGCATGCTGGGAATGCTAACTTGTGCTGTCAAGCAAACTGTCAAGCCATCATTCATAACTGATCAATTGTGCAGCACCATGGCAATTGCAGATTAAACAGAAGCTAAGATGGCAGCTTCCTTGGCTGAAAAGGATAAGAGGATTTAGTTCCCCTTTAAGCTGGCCATATATGCTTCATATCTCTTGTTCAACCCCATCCATCAATTTCCCCATCCACCCAAGCAGTGTGGATAGAGGAATGTCAGCTGCCTACATCTGATTGGCTGCTAGTACTCTTCGGCTGAGACCGGTTCATTCAACAAAAGTCAATTTTTAAAAAATCAATTTTATTTGCCATCAGGGCCACTTGCAGTTTGAATGTCATGCTGTGTTTTGCTGTTGCCCCCCTCCTTTTACTCTAACACTCTTTTTTCAATGTGTTTGGGCAAGTACAGAAGGCATCAAAAATATCAGTAAAAAGCAAAATTTAAAGTTTTATAGGTGTTCCAATTCGTTAATAATCTGCCAATGCGCAGGTAGATGCGATAGGTACAGGAGGGCCCAAGTCAACTTTGGGCAAAGAAGAAAATTAAATTCCAATAAAAATAAAAACGCTACTCTGACTTCAATACTCCCCATTTTTTTCTGCTGTCCCCTACAGACTCACCTGCTCAATGATTGATACTGCTTGCCTTCCAGGTTAAATAAATGTCATTCAGACCTCTGCTTGTGAGCCTAGGGTGCAAGGGCCCCCTCTGCCCTGGACTTTCTTTAGCATTTAGGATCTGCCAACTGCTTTGTTTTAAGGCCGCAGGGGTGCTCCAGTGGGGAAGGTGGTGTGGAAAATGAAGGGGTCCTGATTTAGGCTTATGCTATTTTTTTTTCAGTGCCCAAATGGCCTACCAATAAGCATGTAAATATAACAGGTGCAACAGTGCATAACACTGCCCTAGCTACATCACCAACCTCATCTGCAGATATCATCCAAATCGTCCGCTCTGTTCCTCCCAAGACATCCTGCTCGCTAGCTCTCTTGTCACCTCCTCCCATGCCTGCCTCCAGGACTTCTCCATAACCTCTTCCATCCTCCGGAACTCCCTACCCTAGCATGTCCGGTCTGCCCCCATTCTGTCCGCCTTTAGGAAAGCTTTGAAAACCCATTTGTTCAGGGAAGCCTACCCCACCTCTTCCTAAGAACTCTACTTGAATCAACCTCCACCAGATCATCCCCCACAGCTATCACCTTTTGTGTCACCTCCCCTTCCTTATAAGCAGGATTGTAAGCTCCATGAGCTGGGCCCTTCTATTCCTTCTGTATTGAACTGTATTGTAACTGTCGCCCTATATATTGTAAAGCACTGCGTAAACTGTTGGCGGTATATAAATCCTGTATTATAATAATAATAACAACAATTAGGGCCTGTGTCAATGGGCTTTTGTTCAGTTCCAATAGATTTTGCATTCCCATACAAGTCTGTAGGAATGCAAAACCCATTTGAAACAGGTCAAATGTAGGTGTGAATGAGGTTAACTGCAGGTAAAGTGAACTGGTCAATATATTCTAACCAAGCATCCTAAACTAATGTCTAACTGATGCCATTGACACACACCCAAAGTTTGCCAACACAGGCCCTGAGAACAGTACAGCTAAGTCACTTGCCTATTCTTGACAAGTGATCCATGGTGGATGGCTTTTTAGAGTTTGGCGAAGCAGCCAGTGTCTGGTGTTCAGGAGGTGATGGAATGTCAATTTGACAAATAGCAGCTCCTCCCAGACTTGGCCATTCAAGTCAATGGGGTCATGCCACAACCAGGACCCAACAGCTTAGTTTGTAGTTATGGCATGGCCCCATTGACTTGAATTGCTAAGTTTGACAGTCAGTGCCCTCTGTCAACTTGACACATCATGTTAAATTTTAACATGTGAACAGTCCTGTCCGGCTGTCTGGCTGCCCATGTAAAAGAAGCCTTTAATGGAGGCATGCCGATTTATAAAGCTGTACCAGCAGACAAGTTCCTTACCAACAAACACTTAGGGTAGCAACAGACCTAATCCAGCTTCATGGCCTCAGGAATGCCTGTATCCTTGAATGGGAGAAAAAAGTAGGAAGTCATTTGTAGAACTCACAGAACATAGACTGTGTTGAAACAATAAATATATTACAGTATGTACAATATATATGTTTTTT
Organism: Staurois parvus; assembly: GCF_062004578.1. NCBI lineage: Eukaryota > Metazoa > Chordata > Amphibia > Anura > Ranidae > Staurois > Staurois parvus. Next base: position 464,920 of record NW_028318216.1, read on the forward strand.
ATTATGAATATGTTTTAGTAGGAAATCTGCAGCAACCCACCATATTGTTCATAGCCCTGAGATCCCTTTGTATTTAAACTGTAATCAATTCCCCAACAAACCTTACACTGAGATTTTCCCACAAGGTCAGAGCAATGAAAGCCACATGTTTGTTACTCTATTATAGCATAAATTGAATAAACTGGCACGTTTACTTTGATGTGTTCTATGCAAAAGGTTGCTTTTATGTGTGGATAGCAAGTATTAATTTTAAACAAGTGCTTATTTTAACTCAGAATACATTTATAATAATTTCCGGAATTTAAAATAAGTCAACAAAAGAGTAATAATCAGGATATCCTGATTATGAAAAGGATGAAAGGGACTTAAAATAAAAAAAATATCCTGAGTGTATGAAAAAATGTACGATTGTAAAAAATGTCAGAGGGAACACATTGGTTTTTAACCTCTTAAGCTCCAGAAAGTGTTACCCCCTTCATGACCAGGCCATTTTATGTTATTTAGCACTGCCCTACTTTAACTAGTAATTGCACGGCCATGCAATACTGTACCCAAATTAAATTTATATCATTTTTTTCACACAAATAGAGCTTTCTTTTAGTGTTATTTGATTATATTATATTTTTTTATTATATTAGCAAAAAAGAAAATTAAAATTGTGAAAAAAACTAAATGTTTTACTTTCTGCTTTAAAACATATCCAATTAAAAAAATTAAAAAAACTATTTTTTTCATAAATTTAGGCCAGAATGTATTCTGCTACATGTCTTTGGTAAAAAAAAATCCCTATAAGTATATATTATTTGGTTTGTGTGAAGTTCTAGCATCTGCAAACCATGAGGAATATATACAGGAATTTTTATTTTATTGATACTAGTAATGGCAGTGATCAGCAACCTATAGTGGGACTGTGATAGTGCGGTGGGCAAGCTGACACTAACTGACAATGTGTGGGAGGTAGAAAAGCTGACTGCCACTGACATCACCACTAATACAGTGATCAGTGATAATACTATACACTGTCACTGTAGTAATGACACTGGCTAGGCAAAGAGCTTTGGCCCTACTGCTCTATTAATATGGAAATAAGATCGCTGAACCTTTTTTGTTTTTTTTATGCAACACCATCTTTGCCAATAAAAATCCTCTCCAAATCAGTTATATTCATTACAAGGATTATGGCAAATACTTTCTCCTGTTCCTTCTCTGTGGATCCTGATACATGCATTGACGTTACTTACACTTCCTGAGAGCTAAGTGGGAGGGTCCATCTGCTACAATCACATGATCCCTTCTAGTGTGGTAATAGAAGAAATGTTTCCAGGGAAAGCAGTTAGGCAAGAATAGGAAATGACAAAAGGGCAATGCTGGGGGTGGATGCCAGCAGAATGTTATGGAGGGGAAAAGGAGGAACTAGGGAAGGCAAAATTTGAGCAGATTAAACTTCAGCTTGAGCCTCTTCCCTCTGCCCTTTGATAGTTAAACAATATTTTTTTTTAGAGATCTTTAAATCAGACTAAAAGGAGGGACAACTAGGGAAGAAAGAGGGACACAAGGAATTGGCTCCAAGTGAGGGAAAGTTGGGAGGTATGGAGCCACTATTGCTCTTTATGGACCAATCTCATTATCCACTGCAACTGTCACTTTTTTTGAACAGTTTGATCTATGTGTAAATGGAGAGAAAAATATATTTTAAAAAGGAAATTCTATCCCTAATATAAATATTATATCTATAAACCATTGTTTGTTTTGCAATAGTTATGTCTCACATCTGGGCTGCTGTAAGAAACTATGGGGCCCCATACAGCCAACCTGACAGGGCCCAACCCCCAAAAAACAGTTTACTATGCTTCAGTTATGAATGAACACTGAGTGAACGGTACCGATCACTCATTGTGTTCATTCAGGAAAGGAAAGGGCTGGTAAATGTGACATATTTACCAGAACTTTCCCCCACTCTCCATCCTGCAGGATCCGATTGTCTGCTTGCAGCTGCCAGTGGGAAGGAGAAGAGAGAAACCGGCAGCATTGCAGGGGTGGGGGCACACAGGGGGCCCAGGCAGCAGGGGTAAATGTATGGTGCACAAGCAGAGTGATGGATGCAGGGGAGGGGCAATTACTGGAACTCTGCCTGTATGTCTCTCTCTTTCAGCTGCTGCAGAGACAGGGGATTGGTTCCAGTAATTGCCCCTCCCACTAAGCTGATCACCATCCCTGCACACATCCAATTCACCCATCTGCATGGGCCCCCCTGCCAGACTGGGCCCTGTACAGGAGGGCTGGTGGTACTCCCTTATCCACGGCCTTGTCTCATGGTATGCAATCAGTGAATTGGTTATAGCTGGATTGAAATTTGACCAGTTCAGCAGGGACTGGATGAATTATGATCCATCTATGGCCCTTCCAGTTTATGATAAGTCGATATAATGATCGAATACTCACTATCAGGCTTGTTGGAACATTTTTATTCAATCAGCGCTGCAGCGCTGATCAGTGTATTCTGATAGAAGAGGAGTACCCACTGTCAGAATACAGTAATACAGCATGGAGGATTCCTCCATCCACCTCGCCTGTGTGGTTGGAGGAATCTGTTCAGTTATTTGATCAGCTTGCTGGTTGATCAAAAAAAACTAATCCATGTATAGCCACCCTAAGAGGCATACTGTCTTTATGTTTAACCGTGGCCTTCAGTATCTGGTAGATAAGAGCCACAGCAATTAGAGTTTTGCAGTTTCATATACAGGATGGTGGACCTGTCTTCCTCAGCTATGAGTAAGGGTTTCCATTGAATGTGTTTGGTCTTTGAATGTGATAAGGTTCATGGTTTATCTCACATCAAATAAAGTATATACATTTTCCCTTGTTTTCTTGGTGTGTTACAATCCTGTTTGGCTGAAGAACGGTTAAGAAGCATTGACATCTTGCTGTCATCTAATCAGGGAGCCATGCTGCAGTACAGGGTTTACAGGCCCCGAGGCAGTTGCCATTTTGGTTTTTCTGGAAAAGTCACAGCAATCATTCTCAGTTATTGCAGCTTTCCATTTTGGCAGTACATACTACCTTGTTAAGAGCTCCTTTCTAGTCTGTATTGTACACTTTTTCCCAACTCTCTAGCAGCATAATCCAAAGCTAAATATGTTATCGCTCTCAGTACTATTCTTCCTGGCAATGTCTGCCTGACACGAAGACATACATACACCATTAGATTCTTTTTGTTCAGCCAAAAAAAAAATGAACAGATCCTTCCATCTATGCTAGGGGTGTCAAACTCATGTTCATTGCAGGCTGCATTTGAAAGGGATGGTTGTAACTGTAAGACTAGATGTCCAGAGCACCCGATCCCCCTTACATCAGATGACAAGAGCCCACCACCATCAGAAGTCAGAGTCCCACACCCTCCCTTACATCACAGTGTACCCCCCCCCCCCTTCCCCCTTACCTTGTGCTGCTGTCGGGAAGAACCTGGGGGAGGATCTGGGAAGCAGAAACTACAGAGTCTGGAGGAGGACCAGAGGAGGGCTGGAGTCAGCTGAATGCTGAGACCAGGGGAGGCAGAGACAATGGGGTGCTACAGCTGCACAGTGAGGAGGGCTAGAGTCAGCTGAATGCTGAGACCAGGGGAGGCAGAGACAATGGGGTGCTACCTCTGCACAGTGAGGAAGGCTGGAGTCAGCTGAATGCTGAGACCAGGGGAGGCAGAGACAATGGGGTGCTACCTCTGCACAGTGAGGAAGGCTGGAGTCAGCTGAATGCTGAGACCAGGGGAGGCAGAGACAATGGAGTGCTACAGCTGCACAGAGAGTCACAGGATCTATAGGAGTTCTGTCCTCCTCCCTGCTGCCGACTGTTGAGACTGGGTGGGGGCAAAGACGAGCCGCTACGCAGCTGCACAGAGAATCGCAGGATCTGGCAGAGGAGATCTGTCCTCCTCACTGCTGCTAGCTGCAGAGACAAAGTGGGCAAGGAGATGAGGGGAGTGCTGCAGCTGCAGGAGAGCTGCAAGGGCCATATGCAGGCCTTGTGTTTGACAAATGTGATCTATGCTATAGAGCAGCCTCTCTCAACCAGGGTGCCCAGGCACCTTGGGGTGCCTTGAGGCTTCTTCAGGGGTGCCTTGGCAAAATGTCTAACATTTGCCCAAAACTTGTATAAAAGCCAGCGGGTGGAAGAAGTCTGACTTTTAGTTACACCAAGCCACAGGTTTTCATTGTGTGGGCCATTACAACCTTCTAGCCATCGGCGTCCTGACAACCAATTACATCATCAGTTGATAAGGAGGATGTCAGTTGCACTGACAGAAACACTGTAATACTAGCCAGGACCAGTGTGCAAATATGTATTTGATTTGGAAGAATAAATCACCTCTAATGTTGGGTGTCCTACATGTGTGGATGTTGCTGCATTATATAAAACTATTAGAATAGTTTTTTTACATTTTAGAAGGGGGTGCCTCAAGACTGTGCATAATTTTAAAGAGTGCCTCAAGACTGTCCATAATTTTAAAGGGTGCCTCAGGACTGTCCATAATTTTAGAGGGTGCCTTGAAATTGTCCATAATTGTAAAGGGTGCCTTGATGGAAAAAGGGTTAAGAAACACTGCTATAGAGCACAGATGGACAAATTCCCCTGCTGAGCTATTCTACTCTGACAGCTGTTTGACCAACAGTTTTCCATCCAGCTTTTTTGATTTTTCAGTTTAAGGATGTTGGGAGAGGGCTGATTGAAGAAAGCAGCTGAAATTCGAACAGCGTATGGCCAGTTTTACAGTGAAATTTTCCATCAAAGCTTTATTCAGTTAGGTGGACAAGAAGCAAAGTACTACTTCTGGTAGCACCCAATTAGAATTCATCTTGTGCTGGTCTGGCTTTGCTGAAAACAACTGCCATTGGTTGCTATGGGTAATTGGACATTAATTAATGAATTCATTAACCTCATTAAGGACTTATTCAAGAAGTCAGCTGCTATTTGTAAAGTGCAATATCCCATAGCAACCATTCCTGAGCTGTGCTCCGCTTCTTGTACTATTTAATAAATGAACTTACTACAGGTTTGACTGTTAGAGTTGACCTAGCATCATATTTTTTATGGTAAGTGCGAGCATGCTTAATAATAAGTAAATGTAACAGGTAACGTTCCGTATACCTCTCCTGGTGATCTCCTGGTGTCTTTGTCTGCTTTTATCTCCAGAAGGGCAGCACCATCCTTTTTCAGGCATTATCCAAGGTCAGCACCTGCTTCCTTGACTGAGATGATGGCTTTTGGTTGACACAATCATGTAAATCCTAGTGCCTATATTCTTCTTGCCTATTTTCACAAAATGATTGACACAGATCAGCCCCATGCTGCAGCTTATCACCTTTTGACTTGCTGCAAAGTTACATCTTGCAGTTTGCTTACTGCTGTGATATGGGAGAGGGGGCAGGAGTAGACTTAGGAGATGTTTTCTCCTGACTGCAGAAGAATGATGACTAGGCAACATCACTAGACTGGAGCTCAGGGACAGTTTTCTACGATAATGATAAAAGGTTAAGGCTCAGTAATATGCTTGTACCAACAAAAATTAGTCCGTTTTCCAGACTTAAAGACTTTGGAATTTCCAGCAGATACTTGTTATATAGTCATGTTAGAATATAATATCAATTATTGGAGGTCTTTGTTTTTAATGATAATGAATGAATGAATAAATAAATGAATACATGCTAGCAAATAGTATTGCACAAAAACCACCTTGTGCACTGAACGCATCCTAGATTACTGCATTGTAAACATTTTTATAAGTGAGCACTGCCACCAATGTAGAGCTTGTAAATCCCCAGTGCTAAACGCATTCCTTGAAAAATGTCCTGTCTCCCTTCCACTGTGTTATTTTGAAAGTAAAGTAAGGCTATTATTATGTTCTGGCGCTCAGGAGCTGCACAAAACCTAAGATGTAATATATACGGAAACTTAAGTGTGTACACAGTGGGGGAGAGAAGCGTGCCGCTGTGCTTCTGCAACCCGTAGCCTACAAGCTATGATTGTATCTCTTTGCCTCTACCATCTGTTGTTTTACTGCTGTTTTCCTACAGTTGAAAAACTGACGAGAGATTACTTTAAGATTATATTTATTGAGAAAAAAAGTCTGTAAATTATATGAGTATTGTCCATGCAAATGTTAACCTTGGGTAAACCTTCTGTACCCAAAGTCTTCAGAAATCATCTAAGAAATATAAATATTAATGATTTCAACTCAAATTTAAAGCATATCTCTAGGCAAGTTCTTTTTTTAGTTTTGGATAGAGTGGGGAAAGGTTGCGACCTCTGTCAAGTTTCTATTGCTTTTTATGCCCCCACTGCAGAGGTTGTAGCAAAATGGAAATTGAAGCACCATATTGCTTCTGAGATGTCCAAATAAATTTTTGTTCCAATAAAAAGTCAGGGTGACAATGCAAGGAGTATCCACATTCACATTGTGGTCAATCAAGCCTTGATGAAGGGGGAGGGGGTTGGATCCCTGAAGCGCATTGACTACTCTTTGAATTGTCCTCCTGACTGTTATTGGAATGACTTGTTATCTGGACTTCTTAGCAGTGGTGTGTCGCTTAAATTTCCACTTTTGCTACATTACATTACAAACCATAGAGACCGTAGAGATCATCTTGGGTGTGCAAACTGCCTGCTTGAAACTGGATTATTAACAGCAACATCAATACTTTAAGATAATGTAGTGTTACCACCAAAGGTGCCGCTTTGTAATTTGGGTTCTTTGTTCTGTGACTCCAAGAACACCCTCAGCCCCATTGACACACCTGGTTGAGTTAAAGTTACTGTAGCACTTATAGGAATAAAAGTGTGGATACCTTTAACTCAGCTCTGAATTAGCACCAGTAAATAGACACAAGACCATTTAGCGGTAAATTAACTCAATGTATTGGTACAAGTTAGAATAAATGGTGGTTTGAGCATCTATGAGCACACGAACGGTAGATTCAGACACAATGTTGAATGCCCAATGTGAATATTAATATAACTAGTCTAGAGTGCACTCTAGGAGAATGGCTAGGACATGGTGGAATGTCCCCTGAGAGTTACCTCTTAGCATAAGCAATAGATAAAGGTCTCTGTGTAGCAGCTGTAAAGGGACAGTCTTTAGTTCTAACTCTTCAGCTGGCTAGCATTGGGGCTCAGCTGCACCATTGGTGCACATGAATACAGACCCAGTCACTCCTGCAGACAGCAAAAAGGCTACTAGATGGCTGTATGGTCAGTTCCCATAGGGCTAGTCTCTTTCTGTAGCAGCAGGTAGTAAAGCAGCAGCAGTTCATCAGTCTCAGCGATATTTCAGCTCACCATCAGGTTGCACACAGCGATTAGTCTACTCTTTTCTCTGCACCCAGATGACTCTGTCTGTTACACCCCTGAACTCAGCACTCCTTATCCCACTCAGGTTGATGATATGTAGCAGTGGTGGTGTACACTGCTCAGCAGCTTACTTCTCTCACTGATATACCTGTTAACCAGTTCAGCACTGCAGGGCAGCTACAGAGAGCAGCTGTAGCCAGTGTTTCTCTTACTCTCATTCTTAGCCAAGAACCTGGCTACAAAAGTAACAACAATAAGGTAACCTTTTGCAACCAGTGCTGTTTTTTTACTTTCCTGGTCCATTACCGGTTACCATTGTCACAGAGAAAGAACATCATTAGAAATCTTCCAATGGAGAAGATGTGTAAAAGGGAAATTCCCCACAATAGAACAGATTTCCTGTAAATCCCTGTTGCATCTCTGGGACAGGAAGTGAAGTGAAATTTCCCAGTAGTGCACAGAAAGAAAAAAAAAATGTAACCCTTCTCTGCTCTTTCCAAAATTTACATTTAAACATTGATTCTCATGAGGAATCTACCACCTTCTCCACCCACCATGGATTTACTTTAATAAATAATTAGTCTGCAGGGCAAACAGCTATCCAATAGGAGCAATTTTTAATACACCCCAGTCAAGCAATCCACATTACAGTATATATTAATAGCCTCTCAAATCTAAATGCTAAACTCAGCTCATATCCTTTCATTTCTTCTAGGAATTAAATGGGAGATAATTAATTTTAAACCGCAATGCTCACAACTTGTTGAATGTAGGAGAGCACTTCAGGGCCAGTTGCCTTCTGGGATTTACCATAACAGAAGCATGACATTCGGTAAAATAGATACTCAGCCCATGTGGAATAAATGACCATTGTGGGTGCCATTATCATGTGATCATAATAGGAATAGTTGTCCAACCTTTGAGCAATCTAAAGAACTAAGTTGTTTTTGTGCCAGCTTGCTTAGTTACAATATGTTGCTCAGCTAAACCATATCAGCATCAAATACGAGGCTGTGGGTTCTATACTTATCCTAAGAGCACACTTCAACCTTCCCCATCCTAGATTATGAATGATTATTAATTTTGGAGAACAGGTAATTGGTTGAATTTGCAGTTTACTATACAGACAAGAAAAGCCATATGCTGTAGTTTACTAAACAGGTTAAAAGTTAGAAGCAATAATGCATGGGACCGTCCAAAAATCGGGTATTTCTACAATACCTAGCCCTCTTACCCCGATTATGGGGAACCCAGAATTTGAGCCGGGGCTAACGGTAGCTAGATTTTTATGATGGATGTCTGTGGCCCCTTCTCCAATTAAATGGGCTCTTGCTGTTGAGGGACTTTTGCCACTTAACGAATTATCACCTGTAGATAATTTGTATACTTGCCGTTGACTCCATTATTTTCAACTTCAACATTTTTACAAATATTTATCTAAAAAGGGTTCATTACATAGAGACCTAACTCCCTTTGAATCACTCTGTATGAGGAGCTCGATGGGTTCACATGCTATTTCAACAATATATGGTATATTATTATCTCATGCATATCCACACCGACCTTACTATACCAGAGACTGGGAGAGAACTAGGCCACATAGTTACTGAGAGGGAGTGGGAAAGGTCTTTTAGGCTAACATTCAAATCTAGTACTTCAACTTCCATTCAAGAGAAAAATTCTAAAATACTAACAAGGTGGTACAGATGTCAAGTGGAAATAAATAAGATAATTTTTGACCTATCCTGAAAAATATTGGCGTTGTGGGGAGGATGTAGGCACAATGAGATATATATGGTGGTCATGTTCTAGGATCAAACCATTCTGGGAATTAGTATTCTGGATTAGCTCACATATTAATGGCAACTCTTATCAGATGTCCCCAGAAAAAGCATTATTATCTATATTTCCAGATTCTAAGAGAGCATCAAAAAGAGGACTGTCGTGTTCTCTATATTCTGCAGCACGTACAGTAATACCAAGATATTGGAATACTCAAGTTCTCCCCTCTATCAAGGAGTGGATAGATGAAATAAATAGAATAAGGAGATTGGAAGAACTGACAGCAACTATACATGAATGCTATCATAAGTATCTGTCAGTTTGGTCCCCTTGGGTTGAGTTTAAGAACTCTGATATTTTGAGATCTTTCGTAGAATAGATAACAGGTTGTTATTTCAAGCTAAATTTTATAACATGGTGATTAAAGGAGATGCTCTATGAGGTGCATGTGTTTTTGTGAGTGTGGATATTTGTGGAGTGTTTTTTTTTTCTTTTTCTTCCTTTTCTCTTTTTCTTTTTTTTTCTTTCTCTATGAAATATTTATAGTTTACAGGTAAACTGCAATTAGTATTCTTTTATTTTCTACTGTTTTGAATTGTTTAGAAGCTATATGCAGTAGACCTATTCTGTGAGATACATGAAGAAGAGGTAAAAAAGTGATTATAGCTGTATTATTTTGATGCTTTTAAAAAAATGAAATTGTGAAATTTAAAAGAAAATTTTGTTAATATCTGCTTGTTAGACTTTGTAAAATGATAATAAAGATTCATTTAAAAGAAGCAATAATGCAAAACCAGTTCAGGAAGAAAAAGCATGCATATCCTGCAGAATAACATATAGTAACGTTTTCTTAAATTTTAATTAAAAAATATGGTTTAAAGCACCCCCAGTGTATTATTTAAAGCATTTGTGCATTTTAATGTTGCCTTTAAGCCGCATAAAAATACCCTCCTCCTGCTGACTGGTATATTTAAAAAAACAAAACATTTTTGCATTCATACCTGTCCCCCATGGCATTGTCCAGCTACCCAAGCCCTTGCAAAAGCTTGCAAAATTGGCCTTGATAAAGGCCAGACAAAAGAGCAATATTTAGCTCCCTTAGACTTCAGTGACGTGCTAGCGCTATATTCAGATTAAAGCGATACTAAATAACAAGCATTTATACTTACCTGCTGTGTGCAGTGGTTTTGCACAAAGCAGCCCGGATTCTCCTCTTCTGGGGTCCCCTGCAGGCTCTCCTGGCTCCTCCTTTCTGTCGAATGCCCCCATAGCAAGCAGCTTGCTATGGGGGCACCCACTGCTCCATGTGTCCATTCACACATGGAGCCATGGCTTGGCTCCACCGCCTCTCTTTCCTCACTGGCTGACTGCCTTTGATTGACAGCAGCAAGAGCCAATGGCTCCAGCTTGCTGTCTCAGCCAGTGAGGAGGCAGAGACCTGGGATAGCCTCGGCTGTTGTGCACATAGATGGATCACGATGGGGCTCAAGTAAGTGTTGAGCGGGCTGGGGGCACTGCTGCACACAGAAGGTTTTTTACCTTCATTCATAGAATGCATAAATGTAAAAAACCTTGAGCCTTTACAACTGCTTTAAGCAGATTTTTTCCTAAGTTTGCCAGACCTCTTCCAAACTGACCTTTGCCCAGTTCAGTCATGCCTACTTGTGATTAAGTCATTCATCTTCCTGGTCCAGCGATTTTGATTCATTGTCCAGTGAGGAGGCTCAGCTCATTGGACAATAAATCAACATCATCACCTCTCTCCAGTGAGCTTGAAGGTGATCCAAAGGTGTATCATCAGAATTACCAGCCAAATTTCAAATCCCTTTCTACAGTAGGTAACCATGAAACAAATGTAGAACCCTCTTAGATAGGTGCTAGGTTAGGTGAATTTAGTTCTGGGTTCACTGTAATCGGTGTGGCTGTGTGTGATTGTTTAAGTCTGTTCTGTGTTTCACAGGCTGCAGCTTTGACTGCTCTCTCTGAAATTCAGAGCTTTCTGGGTGGTTCTGGAACATAGGTGTGGAGTAAGGTAAATGAGCAGCATGAATATTTATACAGCTGGGGAGACTGCACAAATGGGTGATGGGAAGGTATACAAATAATCTGAGACCTGGAACAGAAATTTCTTGTTCATGAAGAGGAGATCACAGCCTAGGGGGGCTTTTTGCCCCATGAGCAAGCCTGCCATATGTCTGCTGTTCATTGCAGTCCCATCTGGTCTGACTGGGGGACTGATTCTGTTGAAAGTTGCTGAAGCTGATTGAGGGGCTCTTTTTCTAGTCTAGTATCACTGGAAGAAAGTGGCTGGAAATTTTTGGAAGGAGGTGATCAATCATCCAAGGACATAATGAGTACAGACAGGTAAGATCCTAGAGACTATGTGCTGTTGGCCCCCCCTGGTGCTATAGAGTCAGCTTTGTTCAAAGGGGACATTTTGTCTGGTGTCCTGAAGAGCTCTGTCAATTTAATTCTTTAAAGGACTCCACTCAGATTTCTCAAGTTGCTACTATGAGGCCCAGTCCATTGAGCCAAAGAAGTGACTGTGACTGTGTGCCTGGCTGTGGGGCAACTACTGGGAAAAGCACCTTGGGCATCTATTCAGCGGCTCCTATGGGGGTACCACTACACATATATGAAATATAACCATGTATTGGGGTGGTTGTTTAGAGCTCTACTTTAACTGCGACTGTGGAGTACAGTCACACTATATCCCTCCTGCTCACATCCACCTTGAAATCCTAGCTACTAATTCCTAATTCAAGTTCTGCTTTATAGTGGCAGTGGCACTCATAGGTAATATTGAGAACCCTGTGCTCACTGCTATTGCTACAGACAGAAGAAACCTCTATAAACCCGATCTGCACAGTATCACTGTAACATTGTTCTACTGGTGTGTGTAATAGATGTCTTACCACATAAGTTCATTTTAGCAGTCTGGGTTTATAACGACTAGAAGATGTTTCCATTGTCATTATCATTCAGCTCATTCTTTCTAAGCAACCAAGAGACAAAGCAAACAGAAGGAAACTTGAAAGTGCGGAATATTTCTACTATCCTAATTTGACAGCATGCGTGTGCCTCTCCTGAAATAAAATGTTCATTATAGAGAACTTCTGCTAGTAAATACATATTTAATCTGCCCCTGGTTGTAAAACCTCAGTATAAAAAAAAAAATCAGCTGCACTGCTGACAAAAGCTATGATCTCTCCTAATAAATTTTAAGGAGCAATGAACGGAGAATAGATGTTCACACATGATTTCTTTTGTAACATGTAGAGAAAATTGTTGTACTCCATTACCTCACAATAATAAGAAGATGGAGTGAATTTGAAGAGATTTTTATCTTTTACAGCTTTAGACTTTGGGTAAATGGTCCGTACTTAGTCCATTCCTCCACTGTCATATTTTTAATGAAACAATTGAGTAGAATAGATCCTAGACACAGCATAGGATAGAAGTGCACTAAATGCAATGGTACTTTATGTGTATCTGGAGCTTCTGCCTTCCCTGGTCTCAGGCATAGAGCATAGTGTGGGTGTGTAAATAAAATCCCAAATGTGCAGCAGTTGTCTGTGATGACTTTGCTATCTTTTTTTGGCTTAAAGTAGATCCAAAAGTAGTTAAACGTTTTTCAATTGAATGCATTCTCTACATTAAAGTGATACCAAATGTTCATTTTTTCTTTTGTAAAATAACAAACATGTTATACTTACCTGCTGTGTGCAGTGGCTTTGCACAGAGCAGCCTGGATCCTCTTCTTCTGGGGTCCTCTGCAGGCTCTCCAGGCTCCTCTTTTGTGTCAAGTACCCCCACAGCAAGCAGTTTGCTCTGGGGGCACCCGCTGCTCTGTGTGCTCTCCATTCACGCATGGAGCTGCGGCTTGGCCCTGCCCCCTCTCTCCCCTCATTGGCTGACTGGCTGTGATTGACTGGCTTCCGCTTGCTGTCTCAGCCAATGAGGAGGTAGAGATCCGGGACAGCCGAGGCTGTCATTCACATCGCTGGATCGCGATGGGGCTCAGATAAGTATAGAGGGGGCTGTGGGCACTGCTGCACACAGAAGGTTTTTTACCTTCATGCATAGAACGCATGAAGGTAAAAAACCTCGAGCCTTTACAACCACATTAAAGTAAAAATAACCTTCCCCTTTACCTGAGTGTTCTCTTGATACTGCACTGTGCCTGTTTGCAACAGTGCCGGTCTCTCTCCATGATCTCACAGTACAGACTGAAAGCAGAAGAAGCCATTGGCTCCCGCTGCTGTCAGTCAGATCCAGTGAGGAAGGAGCAGAGGGCTTTGCTGAGCCCCAATGTACACAATATACACACAGCCCATCTTAGGAGCTCACCTGCACTTGTGCCCCCATACCACACAGCTTGCTATGGGGTTACACAGAGAAGAGGAGGAGTGGACAGCACTTTGGGGGACTCCAGAAGAAGAGGTATGGGACCACTATGTGCAATATCCATGCACAGAGCATGTAAGTATAAACCACTTTTTTATTTTCAGTAAAAAAGGAGCCTTTAGTATCACTTTAAAGTGTAACAAAAATAAAAAAACAAACATACATGCTTCAAGTGTCCAGTCTCAACTGTTTCCTCCTGTTTCATATAAATTCTATATACATTTAATCCCGATATATACTTTACTATCATTCAATTTAATTCCTTTGTGCCTGTGTTTACAGTTCATTCTGCTTTCTCACTATCTCCATTTTTACCCACCCATCCACATACACTGCAAGCAGAGTGTAAGGGATGATGTGTGATAAGCCTGTGTGAAAGAACACACCTCTGGCATCCCTTTAGACAAGCATGTTCCTCCCTCCTGGCCATTGGATGGTGCAGACTATAGCTGTGCAGTGCTGATCCATTGCTTGATTACTATTGCAGAAGAAGGTCTTATAGAATGTAAGCAAGCAACTGATGGGCAGACTGGATAGTCTACACTATCCAGTGGCCAGCTTCCTCCGTAGAACATGCACATCTAGAGGGTTCCTGAGGATGTGTTCTTTCACTCTGGCTCAGACAGAACAGCAGTACAGTTATGGCACTGCAAGGAACCATGGGAACCCAGAGAGATCGCCGATAACGGATACCCCATAGTAAACCTATGGCTCTGCAACCATTGTTGCTGCCTCTCCTCTATACTGAAGTCAGCACTGGGACCGGACCAGCTTCTGAATAGGCAAGTATAGACATTTTTTCTTTTACAGGATAGATAGAACAGTCTTAAAATGAGGATGGGAGTAAGTTTAGGCTTAGTTAGAATTTGACTTGAATTACACAATAATATAGTGTTCTCTAAATCATAATCCATAGTAGTAAAGAGGAAATTGTTGTGTTCAGCAACAGGAGGTCAAATTACAAGCTGTTTATGGCATAGTAGTTCTCATCAGAAATATTAGGCCTCATCACACTGGTCATTTTTTATATCTTTCCTAGATGCCTTTTCTCCTGGCAGCAGTATTTTGACAGAAAAAAATGCTTGGTGCTTGTAAATGCATTTAGGCGCATCAAGCGCTTGGGCATTAATTCATTTAATTTGCCTGAATAATAATTTATTCTGGCTATTGAAATAATTAACACTCAAGCTCTAAACATGTCCATCGTTAATGAGCATTTAGACTCCTCTGCTACTGGATACATTAGCAGCGAGTTTTTTTCCTGCCTTTAAATGATCCTGCCTCTAAACTCCTATAAAGGTGTGCATGGATTCATAAGCTAACATACAGGGGTTTTTAGATGCAGAAAAATGCAGAAAAATTCCAGACGCCCCTAGAAGCAGAAACAAAAAAATCCAGTGTGCATGAGGCTTTAAAAGAAGTGGACACAAGTGCAGATCCCTGGTTCAAATCGCAACACGGACTCTATCTGCATGTAGTTTAAATGTTTTTTCCCTGTTCTCACATTACTTTCCTCCAACACCCCAAAGACATGCTGGTAGGTTAATTAGCCTCTGTCTAAATTGGCCCTAGTACATACTTGTATGTGACAAAGGTGTCTTACATTGCAAGCTGCTTTAGGGCAGGAACTGATGTGAATGTACAATATGTAAAATTATGCGCAAATTGTTGACAGCGCAGGTAAAATAAATAGATTAAAAAGTTGACCACTTACTGACTTGAAGTGACAGATAAGAAATGTGATATATCAGTATATGCTTAAGCAAAAAAGGTTTCCAAAAAAAAAGAAATACAATGTGTTACATATAGATAGATAGATAGATAGATAGATAGATAGATAGATAGATAGATAGATAGATAGATATAAATATATATATATATATATATATATATATATATATATATGTGTTTATGTCCTGAATATAGTAAAGAAAATACATAATATAGATAATATAAAAGCTACACATTCATGGTTACTTCAAATAAAAGAGTAACTGATAATCACTAATGGACAAATAAAGGTAGAATGTAGTACCCAGATAATCCTATCAAAGAGCCAAGTTTTAAACAAACTTCCTGTTTTCTTCAGATAAAACGGTTCACTTAATGTCAACTACATTGTGATAGTATTGGGAATGGGACCAGATCTGTTGCTGAAGGTCATAAAAGTATCCTACTTCTATTTTAAAGGCTACACCAAATGCATGCTCTATTGAAACATGCAAATGTTGCTCTTAAAGTGGACCTAGAATCAGATATATTTTTTTCATGGGTAGTGCATGTGCTGTGTACTGTATGTGTAACTCTAACAGGTGTTTTACAAAAGGCGGAGGCCTCACACAGGTGACATTGCTTCTTTTAAGGATCTTTATTTTACAAAACGGTGCATGTCGGAATTCTTACGGAGGAGCCTCCCCTCTAACATTTCACCCAGCCGGATTTGGTTGTAGAGATGGGGAGACTGTTTAAATTCATTACTAGTTAGCTATCTCAAAACTTTCAGTATGCTCTAAATCTAGAAATCACATAACCAAGGACTGCATGTAAATCAGTGATGACTTTGACAAGTCCATAATTCTGAAAGATTTGTGGGGATAGCCATCAAGGACCTTTATTTACATTACTTGCCTGTCTAATTTGTTGAATTACTGGTTTTGGTCATTACCTTGGAACAAGTATGTGGGCCAAGAAATCTAGAAATTCTTATCTGCATACTTATGGGCTGGTGATTCAAAGTATTAAACTAAAAGGATCAGCATGACAGCCATGTGACTAGTATTTACAGAATGAGAAGACAGCAATGAAAGCGTCCATGTTCAAGGACCATTATATTAAGAAAATGTATTGCGTCAACAAACAGAATCCAAAATAAGAACAGATCAAGACTAAGACAAAGACGTGTTAACAGCTTCAGAAACCACTGATGATCTTGCAGCAATGAACCATTAAAGATGTGTCTGTAAATAGAACATATTGTGTGCATGCAATGGTGTCCTTGCCCTGTGGGTTGATTTACAGTAAGAGGTTAAGTAAGGTTGACAGTGAAATAGATTGTATGGGATATTTAAAAATACATTAGGAAGTAAAACTGAGCAAGTCTCATCTGGCATATATTCAAAGTAGTTTTGTCCTCTGTAATGCAGAAATACACAATTCTAAATCATATATTGAATTACTACTGAAAGTATACAGATGAAACAAATATTATATGATATTTATTTCAGGTACTTATATAGCGCTGTCAATTTACACAGTGCTTTACACATATATATTGTACATTCACATCAGTCCCTAACCCTCAAGGGGTGTACAATCTAAGGTCCCTAACTTACATTCATACATACACATACTAGGGCCAATTTAGACAGGATCCAATTAACCTACCAGCATGTCTTTGGAGAGTGGGAGGAAACCGGAGTACCCAGAGGAAATCCACACAGGCACAGGGACAACATGCAAACTCCAGGCAGGTGGTGCCATGGCTGGGATTCGAACCAACGACGCTAGTGCTGCCAGGTGGAAGTGCTAACCATTTAGCCACTGTGCTGCCCAATAATAGGTATACACATATATCTCTTTTTGTGCAGTGTTAACTCTACAGTTGGCCATTGTCTTACTATAGCAATCCAACAAGGATTGGAAACAGCTGGAGAGAGTCACTTACTGAAGGTCATCAGAATGCTGAGCAGCTGGTCTGGAAAGCCACCCAACCACAAACTGAATTAGCCCTCATAATTAGTTTTGGGGGGAAGTGGGGGTTAAATTGTGGGAAGCAGTCTTGAAGAAAATGTGGTCACCTTTAGCAACCAAGCATACCATTATACTATTATACCATACAGCTGTGTACCCAAGGTGTGGATGAGTTCCTATTATGGGGGATGCATGGAATCACCTGTATCACAGTGCAGTTTTTGGAAAAAGTAGTGAGGCAGTTACTTAAAGTGTTACTATACCCACAACAGTAAAATCAGTCTGTATATGGAGTAAAGCATGCCTGTTATACTCACTGTGGAACCCAGGGGGTTAGTCCTCTGCATTGTGTAAAATCCTGATTTCTGTGATCCTCCCCTTCTTCCAGTGTCCCCCTCTTATCTCCTGACAAGACATATTGCATGGAGTCACTCTGCACATGCTCAGTTGCGTGTGTATTGCTAGAAAGGTTAACCTTTTTGTCAGGAGAGTGCATGTGATCAGCACAGGTCCAATCAGCACTGTCCAGACAGAGGTCAGGGGTTCTGCATACTCCTAGAGCAAAATAAAAACTTCTCCTGCAAGCTTTAACCAGTTCTCTGCTGAACACTGATAGAAGTCACAAGACTGCTCTAACTGCTGATGAGAAAAGGTATTTAGCAGTTTATATTTACTAAAATAATTGCATTTCCATGTTGTGTGTACTGTAGGAGACCAGATATAGTAATGCAGGGTCCTGGGTTTAGTAACACTTTAAGTGGGAAATATGATTTCCAGGGGCATTCTGTACTAAAAATCTTTTCGGCTTCCATATTACAAGGAAGAGAATTTTCATTTTTTTCTAAAGCAGTCTTAGCCTAAAATATAACAGCATCTACAGGTTAAAATGCAAAGGTCATTTCTTTTTATAATAAAACTCAATTTCGGCCTTTCCCTATTGCCCCGCAGTCCTCCTCCCTCCTCCTTATAGGGAGGGGGGCATATACTTACCTTTTTCAAATATTCTGAGGCCTGTCCCATGGCATGCATGTTTTTTTTCCTCTTCACCACTTTTCCAACAGTCTTTAATACAGAGAACATTGCTGTTGTGATGACATCAATGCTGTTCTCTGCATCTTTTTATTATGTTTACCAGTGCTGGGATACCTATATTTTTTACATTACAACTTGAACTGGAATGTAAATAAAATGACACATGTTTGTAGCAATTATATATAATATGTCAATTTTAGGAGATATGGGTACTTCAGGGATATATTTAAAGTGCTACATAATATGACTATACTACATACAGTTGTGTTCAAAATAATAGCAGTGTGTTGAAAAAAGTGAATAAAGCTCAAAATCCTTCTTATAGCTTTTATTTCAATACACACAAATCTATTGGGAACACTACACATTCTATTCCAAATCAAAACATGAAGAAAAATATATCAAGTTTGTGTTGTTACTCTAAAACAATTGAAGAAAAGTGAATATTAGACTGTTCAAAAAATAGCAATGTTTGTATTCTTCTTTACAAACTCAAACATTCACTATATAAACTGAAAAATGTTTGAAGATTTTGCTTTCCTTTGAATCACTTAATGAATATTTAGTTGTATAAGCACTGTTTCTGAGAACTGCTGTACATCTGTGTTGCATGGAGTCAACCAACTTCTGGCACCTGTGAACAGGTATTCCAGCCCAGGATGATTGGACTACATTCCACAGTTCTTCTCTATTTCTTGGTTTTGCCCCAAAAACTGCATTTTTGATGTCACCCCACAAGTTTTCTATTGGATTAAGATCCGGGGATTGGGCAGGCCACTCCATAACATCAATCTTGTTGGTCTGGAACCAAGATGTTGCACGTTTAATGGTGTGTTTGGGGTCGTTGTCTTGTTGGAACACCCATTTCAAGGGCATTTCCTCTTCAGCATAAGGCAGCATGACCTCTTCAAGTATTCTGATGTATTCAAACTGATCCATGATCCCTGGTATGTGATAAATAGGCCCAACACCGTAGTATGAGAAACATCCCCATATCATGATGCTTGCGCAACCATGCTTCACTGTCTTCACAGTGTACTGTGGCTTGAATTCAGTGTTTGGGGGTCGTCTGACAAACTGTCTCCGGCCACTAAACCCAAAAAGAACAATCTTACTTTCATCAGTCCACAAAATGTTGCGCCATTTCTCTTTAGGCCAGTCAATGTGCTCTTTGGCAAATTGTAATCTCTTCAGCACGTCTTTTTTTCAACAGTGGGACTTTGCGGGGGCTTCTTGCAGATAGCTTGGCTTCACATAGGTGTCTTCTAATTGTATCAGTACTCACAGGTAACTTTAGACCTTCTTTGATCTTCCTGGAGCTGATTGTTGGCTGAGTCCTTGCCATTTTGGCTATTCTTCTATCCATTCAAATGGTAGTTCTTCGCTTTCTTTCACGTCTTTCAGGTTTTGGTTGCCATTTTAAAGCATTTGCGATAATTTTAGCTGAGCAGCCTATCATTTTCTGCACTTCTTTATATGTTTTCCCCTCTCCAATCAACTTTTTAATCAAGGTACGCTGTTCTTCTGAACAATGTCTGGGACAACCTATTTTCCTCAGAATTTCAGAGAGAAATGCACTGTAACCAGCATGTACAACATTTGCTGCCTTCCTTCCTTAAATAAGGGCAATAATTGCCACCTGTTTTTCAAAAAGTGAATAGCCTCACTAATAGAACTCCACACTGCTATTATTTTGAACATGCCCCTTTCAATTAGTGATTCAATTACACAGAATCAGCAGCATGCATGTCATGACTGTTGGGTCTGTTGGATTTCTATTACTCTACTACACCTGCTAGTATATCATTTCTACCAAAAACAGTGATTGATCAGGTTTAGTGATGTCGGACTGCTATTATTTTGAACACAACTGTGTATCGGGTCTCCAAGCTTTCCCAACAAAAAGCCAGTTTAATGCCCTTCAGGTTTTAGAGGGGGGGGGGGGAGACTGATGCCATAAGTAGCAAACAATGCCCCATCATTGGTGTTAGTGGAAGGAATAGTACCCCATTGTTGGTATCAGTGAATGGAATAGTACCCCTTCGTTGGTTGTCGGTGGAAGATTTAGTGCCCCAAGAGCCAGATAAAGGCAGGCAAAGGGCCACAGTTTGGAGACCACTGCTATACATGAAGGCTAGCCATGCTTAAGATCTGAGCTCAAAGTTGAAGTTTAGCTTAAAAAAAAATCCCTACATCTTTAGTCACATCTAGAGATGAGCGAAGAAATGAAAAATTCGATTCGACTGATTCGGCGAATTCGTGGACAATATTCGATTCGAGTCGAATAAATTCGCTGTGAATTTAACTTAAAAAAGGGTGTTTCTAGGCTTCAGAGAGACTTAATATTAGTGCAGAACACTGTACCTTTAATTTAAATGCCCTTGGAGTCTGCTGGGGAAGAGAAATAATACTGTCAGTCAGTATGACATGCAGATGAGTGCCGTCGATCTTAGAATCACCGCACACTTCACTCATTTGGGCAGTCACGGGGCCAAAACCAGAGTGTGGAGCCACAGTGTGGCGGTGGAGGCAGCAGCAATGGGAGGCCATACAGCACCCTATGACAAAAATGGAAACCACCAGCAGTGTGAGGAGACCTGAAAGTGGCACATGGCAGAGTGTGGCGATAGAGACAGCAGCAATGGGAGGCCGTACAGGGACCCATGACACACTCTGGACCTGGCAGCAGCATGAGGAGGCGGTACAGGGGCCCATGACAGATTACGGGCCTGGCAGCAGCATGAGGAGTCGGTACAGGGGCCCATGGCAGATTACGGGCCTGGCAGCAGCAATGGGAGGCCGTACAGGGACCCATGACACACTCTGGACCTGGCAGCAGCATGGGGAGGCGGTACAGGGGCCCATGACAGATTACGGGCCTGGCAGCAGCATGAGGAGTCGGTACGGGGGCCCATGACACACTCTGGACCTGGCAGCAGCATGAGGAGGCGGTACAGGGGCGCATGACAGATTACGAGCCTGGCAGCAGCAACTTGGACAGGAGGACGTTCAGCTTCTGCACCGTCGGGTGCGTGCTCGCAAACTGTTGTCTCTTGGAAACGGATTCCAAGAAAGACTGCTGACGGAATCCGTGAAGAGGAGTAGCAGGAGAAGGAGCATCTGAACGAGCGGAATATGCCAACAAGCGACAACAGTGGCCCATGACAGATTACGGGCCTGGCAGCAGCATGAGGAGTCGGTACGGGGGCCCATGGCAGATTACGGGCCTGGCAGCAGCTATGGGAGGCCCGTAATCTGCCAGCACCCTATGACAAAAAATGGAACCCACCAGCAGTGTGAGGAGACCTGAAAGTGGCACATGGCAGAGTGTGGCGATGGAGACAGCAGCAATGGGAGGCCGTACAGGGACCCATGAGAGACTCTGGACCTGGCAGCAGCATGAGGAGGCGGTATAGGGGCCCATGGCAGATTAGGGGCCTGGCAGCAGCTATGGGAGGCCCGTAATCTGCCAGCACCCTATGACAAAAAATGGAACACACCAGCAGTGTGAGGAGACCTGAAAGTGGCACATGGCAGAGTGTGGCGATGGAGGCAGCAGCAATGGGAGGCCGTACAGGGACCCATGAGAGACTCTGGACTTGGCAGCAGCATGAGGAGGCGGTATAGGGGCCCATGGCAGATTAGGGGCCTGGCAGCAGCTATGGGAGGCCCGTAATCTGCCAGCACCCTATGACAAAAAATGGAACACACCAGCAGTGTGAGGAGACCTGAAAGTGGCACATGTTTGGGGCATGATTCATGGCGGATTTAGTCAGTTGTGTCAGGAACTGGTGGTTTGAAATCCAGACTAATCCACGCCTGATTCATTTTCACAAACGTGAGTCTCTCCACACTTTGGGTGGACAGTCGTGTCCTCCGCGGAGTTGCAATACCTCCTGCCGCACTAAACACGCGCTCCGATGCCACGCTACTGGCCGGGCATGACAGCCTTTCAAGGGCAAATTCAGCTAGTTGGGGCCAAAGGTCAAGTTTCGTTGCCCAGTAGTCAAGGGGATTGTCTACCTCGGTTGGCAGGGTGCTGTCCAAGTAGGCCTAAGCCTGTTGTTTGAGGTCCTGCTCCAGGTCCACCTGATGCTGCTGCTGCTGCTGCGGCTGGTTAGTAGTTTCCTCACTGCGCTGGTGAAGAAAGCTACTCATCATCGACTGCAGACTGAGGCAGCCGCTGCTGGTGGAGCTGCCACTGCTCCTACCACCCCACCCCTCCCCTGCTGCCATGGCAGCGGAACACGAGCGCACAGGGCCCACAGTGTCTGAGGATGGACGTTGGCGCAGACAGGCAGAGACCAGCTGACTACATAGGTGTTTTTTATAGTACGTTATTTTGGCCTCCCTCTCAGCAGGTGTGAAAAAGGCCACCATTTTTGAACGGTAGCGAGGGTCCAACAAGGTGGACAGCCAAAAGTCATCCCTCTGTCTGATGGTTATTATTCGGCTGTCGCTACGCAAGCAACCGAGCATGCTATGGGCCATTTGTGCCAAGGAATGCGAGGGACTCCCTGCCTCCATCTCCACAGCATACTGCCACGGTGCGTCTAGGTCCTCTGTCTCCTCTTCCTCCTCCTCTACCAGATGCTCCTGCTCCTCCACTCCTGTCCGCTGAGTGGAAAAACCACCCATTTCACTCAATAATTCCTGAGCACCAATGTCCTCCTCTACCTCCTCCTCTTCTTCCAGTCCTGCCCCCACAGGGGCCATGTGGCGTTGAGATCTGTGCGCCACGTCTACCGCACCCTGACCAGCCATTGTTAACAGCATTTGTTCCAGGACGTGCAACAGAGGAATGACGTCGTTCATCCCATAGTCCTGCCGACTCACGAATAGCGTGGCCTCCTCAAAGGGCCTGAGCAAGCGCAGGTGTCACGCATGAGCTGCCAATGGCTGACATCTAAGTTACACAGGGAGTACCTTTATCTGCTTTTAACATCAGGAAATCTGTGATGGCCTTTTGCTGTTCGTAAAGGCGGTCTAACATATGTAGGGTTGAATTCCACCTTGTTGCAACGTCACAGCATGAGGAGTCGGTATAGGGGCCCATGGCAGATTAGGGGCCTGGCAGCAGTTATGGGAGGCCCATAATCTGCCAGCACCCTATGACAAAAAATGGAACACACCAGCAGTGTGAGGAGACCTGAAAGTGGCACATGGCAGAGTGTGGCGATGGAGACAGCAGCAATGGGAGGCCGTACAGGGACCCATGAGAGACTCTGGACCTGGCAGCAGCATGAGGAGGCGGTATATAGGGGCCTACGGCAGATTAGGGGCCTGGCAGCAGCTATAGGAGGCCCGTAATCTGCCAGCACCCTATGTCAAAAAATTCAACACACCAGCAGTGTGTGAGGAGACCTGAAAGTGGCACATGGCAGAGTGTGGCGATGGAGACAGCAGCAATGGGAGGCCGTACAGGGACCCATGACAGACTCTGGACTTGGCAGCAGCATGAGGAGGCGGTATATAGGGGCTTATGGCAGATTAGGGGCCTGGCAGCAGCTATAGGAGGCCCGTAATCTGCCAGCACCCTATGTCAAAAAATTCAACACACCAGCAGTGTGAGGAGACCTGAAAGTGGCACATGGCAGAGTGTGGCGATGGAGACAGCAGCAATGGGAGGCCGTACAGGGACCCATGACAGACTCTGAACTTGGCAGCAGCATGAGGAGGCGGTATATAGGGGCCCATGGCAGATTAGGGGCCTGGCAGCAGCTATAGGAGGCCCGTAATCTGCCAGCACCCTATGTCAAAAAATTCAACACACCAGCAGTGTGAGGAGACCTGAAAGTGGCACATGGCAGAGTGTGGCGATGGAGACAGCAGCAATGGGAGGCCGTACAGGGACCCATGACAGACTCTGGACTTGGCAGCAGCATGAGGAGGCGGTATATAGGGGCCCATGGCAGATTAGGGGCCTGGCAGCAGCTATGGGAGGCCCGTAATCTGCCAGCACCCTATGTCAAAAAATTCTACACACCAGCAGTGTGTGAGGAGACCTGAAAGTGGCACATGGCAGAGTGTGGCGATGGAGACAGCAGCAATGGGAGGCCGTACAGGGACCCATGACAGACTCTGGACTTGGCAGCAGCATGAGGAGGCGGTATATAGGGGCCCATGGCAGATTAGGGGCCTGGCAGCAGCTATGGGAGGCCCGTAATCTGCCAGCACCCTATGTCAAAAAATTCAACACACCAGCAGTGTGTGAGGAGACCTGAAAGTGGCACATGGCAGAGTGTGGCGATGGAGAAAGCAGCAATGGGAGGCCGTACAGGGACCCATGAGAGACTCTGGACCTGGCAGCAGCATGAGGAGGCGGTATATAGGGGCCCATGGCAGATTAGGGGCCTGGCAGCAGCTATGTGAGGCCCGTAATCTGCCTGCACCCTATGTCAAAAAATTAAACACACCAGCAGTGTGAAGAGACCTGAAAGTGGCACATGGCATGAGAGACTCTGGACCTGGCAGCAGCAGGAGGAGGCGGTATAGGGGCCCATGGCTGATTAGGGGCCTGGCAGCAGCTATGTGAGGCCCGTTATCTTGCAGCACCCTATGTCAAAAAATTTAACACACCAGCAGTGTGAAGATACCTGAAAGTGGCACATGGCAGCAGAGTGTGGCGATGGAGACAGCAGCAATGGGAGGCCATACAGGGACCCATGAGAGACTCTGGACCTGGCAGCAGCAGGAGGAGGTGGTATATAGGGGCCCATGGCAGATTAGGGGCCTGGCAGCAGCTATGTGAGGCCCGTAATCTGCCTGCACCCTATGTCAAAAAATTTAACACACCAGCAGTGTGAAGAGACCTGAAAGTGGCACATGGCAGCAGAGTGTGGCGATGGAGACAGCAGCAATGGGAGGCCGTACAGGGACCATGACAGACTCTGGACTTGGCAGCAGCATGAGGAGGCGGTATATAGGGGCCCATGGCAGATTAGGGGCCTGGCAGCAGCTATGTGAGGCCCGTAATCTGCCTGCACCCTATGTCAAAAAATTTAACACACCAGCAGTGTGAAGAGACCTGAAAGTGGCACATGGCAGCAGAGTGTGGCGATGGAGACAGCAGCAATGGGAGGCCGTACAGGGACCATGACAGACTATGGACTTGGCAGCAGCATGAGGAGGCGGTATATAGGGGCCCATGGCAGATTAGGGGCCTGGCAGCAGCTATGTGAGGCCCGTTATCTTGCAGCACCCTATGTCAAAAAATTTAACACACCAGCAGTGTGAAGAGACCTGAAAGTGGCACATGGCAGCAGAGTGTGGCGATGGAGACAGCAGCAATGGGAGGCCGTACAGGGACCCATGAGAGACTCTGGACCTGGCAGCAGCAGGAGGAGGTGGTATATAGGGGCCCATGGCAGATTAGGGGCCTGGCAGCAGCTATGTGAGGCCCGTAATCTGCCTGCACCCTATGTCAAAAAATTTAACACACCAGCAGTGTGAAGAGACCTGAAAGTGGCACATGGCAGCAGAGTGTGGCGATGGAGACAGCAGCAATGGGAGGCCGTACAGGGACCATGACAGACTCTGGACTTGGCAGCAGCATGAGGAGGCGGTATATAGGGGCCCATGGCAGATTAGGGGCCTGGCAGCAGCTATGTGAGGCCCGTAATCTGCCTGCACCCTATGTCAAAAAATTTAACACACCAGCAGTGTGAAGAGACCTGAAAGTGGCACATGGCAGCAGAGTGTGGCGATGGAGACAGCAGCAATGGGAGGCCGTACAGGGACCATGACAGACTATGGACTTGGCAGCAGCATGAGGAGGCGGTATATAGGGGCCCATGGCAGATTAGGGGCCTGGCAGCAGCTATGTGAGGCCCGTTATCTTGCAGCACCCTATGTCAAAAAATTAAACACACCAGCAGTGTGAAGAGACCTGAAAGTGGCACATGGCAGCAGAGTGTGGCGATGGAGACAGCAGCAATGGGAGGCCGTACAGGGACCCATGAGAGACTCTGGACTTGGCAGCAGCATGAGGAGGCGGTATATAGGGGCCCATGGCAGATTAGGGGCCTGGCAGCAGCTATGTGAGGCCCGTTATCTTGCAGCACCCTATGTCAAAAAATTAAACACACCAGCAGTGTGAAGAGACCTGAAAGTGGCACATGGCAGCAGAGTGTGGCGATGGAGACAGCAGCAATGGGAGGCCGTACAGGGACCCATGAGAGACTCTAGACTTGGCAGCAGCATGAGGAGGCGGTTTATAGGGGCCCATGGCAGATTAGGGGCCTGGCAGCAGCTATGTGAGGCCCGTAATCTGCCTGCACCCTATGTCAAAAAATTTAACACACCAGCAGTGTGAAGAGACCTGAAAGTGGCACATGGCAGCAGAGTGTGGCGATGGAGACAGCAGCAATGGGAGGCCGTACAGGGACCCATGAGAGACTCTGGACTTGGCAGCAGCATGAGGAGGCGGTATATAGGGGCCCATGGCAGATTAGGGGCCTGGCAGCAGCTATGTGAGGCCCGTAATCTGCCTGCACCCTATGTCAAAAAATTTAACACACCAGCAGTGTGAAGAGACCTGAAAGTGGCACATGGCAGCAGAGTGTGGCGATGGAGACAGCAGCAATGGGAGGCCGTACAGGGACCCATGAGAGACTCTGGACTTGGCAGCAGCATGAGGAGGCGGTATATAGGGGCCCATGGCAGATTAGGGGCCTGGCAGCAGCTATGTGAGGCCCGTAATCTGCCTGCACCCTATGTCAAAAAATTTAACACACCAGCAGTGTGAAGAGACCTGAAAGTGGCACATGGCAGCAGAGTGTGGCGATGGAGACAGCAGCAATGGGAGGCCGTACAGGGACCCATGAGAGACTCTGGACTTGGCAGCAGCATGAGGAGGCGGTATATAGGGGCCTATGGCAGATTAGGGGCCTGGCAGCAGCTATGTGAGGCCCGTAATCTGCCTGCACCCTATGTCAAAAAATTTAACACACCAGCAGTGTGAAGAGACCTGAAAGTGGCACATGGCAGCAGAGTGTGGCGATGGAGACAGCAGCAATGGGAGGCCGTACAGGGACCCATGAGAGACTCTGGACCTGGCAGCAGCAGGAGGAGGTGGTATATAGGGGCCCATGGCAGATTAGGGGCCTGGCAGCAGCTATGTGAGGCCCGTAATCTGCCTGCACCCTATGTCAAAAAATTTAACACACCAGCAGTGTGAAGAGACCTGAAAGTGGCACATGGCAGCAGAGTGTGGCGATGGAGACAGCAGCAATGGGAGGCCGTACAGGGACCCATGAGAGACTCTGGACCTGGCAGCAGCAGGAGGAGGTGGTATATAGGGGCCTATGGCAGATTAGGGGCCTGGCAGCAGCTATAGGAGGCCCGTAATCTGCCAGCACCCTATGTCAAAAAATTCAACACACCAGCAGTGTGAGGAGACCTGAAAGTGGCACATGTTTGAGGCATGATTCATGGCGGATTTAGTCAGTTGTGTCAGGAACTGGTGGTTTGAAATCCAGACTAATCCACGCCTGATTCATTTTCACAAACGTGAGTCTCTCCACACTTTGGGTGGACAGTCGTGTCCTCCGCGGAGTTACAATACCTCCTGCCGCACTAAACACGCGCTCCGATGCCACGCTACTGGCCGGGCATGACAGCCTTTCAAGGGCAAATTCAGCTAGTTGGGGCCAAAGGTCAAGTTTCGTTGCCCAGTAGTCAAGGGGATTGTCTACCTCGGTTGGCAGGGTGCTGTCCAAGTAGGCCCAAGCCTGTTGTTTGAGCTCCTGCTCCAGGTCCACCTGATGCTGCTGCTGCTGCTGCGGCTGGTTAGTAGTTTCCTCACTGCGCTGGTGAAGAAAGCTACTCATCATCGACTGCAGACTGAGGCAGCCGCTGCTGGTGGAGCTGCCGCTGCTCCTACCACCCCACCCCTCCCCTGCTGCCATGCCAGCGGAACGCGAGCGCACAGGGCCCACAGTGTCTGAGGATGGACGATGGCGCACAAAGGCAGAGACCAACTGACTACATAGGTGGTTTTTATAGTACGTAATTTTGGCCTCCCTCTCAGCAGGTGTGAAAAAGGCCACCATTTTGGACCGGTAGCGAGGGTCCAACAAGGTGGACAGCCAAAAGTCATCCCTCTGTCTGATGGTTATTATTCGGCTGTCGCTACGCAAGCAACCGAGCATGCTATGGGCCATTTGTGCCAAGGAATGCGAGGGACTCCCTGCCTCCATCTCCACAGCATACTGCCACGGTGCGTCTGGGTCCTCTGTCTCCTCCTCCTCCTCCTCTACCAGATGCTCCTGCTCCTCCACTCCTGTCCGCTGAGTGGAAAAACCACCCATTTCACTCAATAATTCCTGAGCACAAATGTCCTCCTCTACCTCCTCCTCTTCTTCCTGTCCTGCCCCCACAGGGGTCATGTGGCGTTGAGATCTGTGCGCCACGTCTACCGCACCCTGACCAGCCATTGTTAACAGCATTTGTTCCAGGACGTGCAACAGAGGAATGACGTCGTTCATCCCATAGTCCTGCCGACTCACGAATAGCGTGGCCTCCTCAAAGGGCCTGAGCAAGCGGCAGGTGTCACGCATGAGCTGCCAATGGCTGACATCTAAGTTACACAGGGGAGTACCTTTATCCGCTTGTAACATCAGGAAATCGGTGATGGCCTTTCGCTGCTCGTAAAGGCGGTCTAACATGTGTAGGGTTGAATTCCACCTTGTTGCAACGTCGCAGATCAGGCGATGCTGTGGAATTCCGTTCTGCCGCTGCAGCTCAATGAGGGTGTTCTTTGCGGTGTAGGAATGGCTGAAATGCATGCACAGTTTACGTGACATTTTAAGGATGTCTTGCAGTGGGATGGTGGATTTTAGGAACCGCTTGACAACCAGATTGAACACGTGAGCCATGCATGGCGCATGGCACAACCTTCCTTGACGCAGAGCAGACACCATGTTCTTTCCGTTGTCAGTCAACATGGTTCCGATTTTTAGTTTGCGCGGAGACAGCCATCTGTCGATTTCTCTGTTCATTACACTCAGCAGTTCCTCCCCTGTGTGACTACGTTCGCCAAGGCATACCAGGTGCAGCACAGCGTGACACCGTTGCGCCCTGCACATGTGATATGCCGGTCGGGTAATGGGACTTGGCACGGGGGTGGCGGCTGAGGACACGGCGGAAAAAGAGGTGGTAGAGGCGGACATGCTTGCTGGACCAAGGACGTGCAAACGTGGAGGCAAAAGCGTCGTGACCTGTCCAAGTTGCTGGTGCGGCTGTGCCGGCACCACGTTCACCCAGTGGGCCGTAAATGACATGTACTGTCCCTGACCGTAGTTACAGCTCCACACGTCGGCGCTGCCGTGCACTTTGGCAGAGACCGACATGCTCAAAGACTGGCCCACCATCTCTTCTACATGTGAATGCAGGGCTGGCACTGCCTTTTGGGCAAAGAAATGACGGCTTGGCACTCTCCACCGCGGCGCGGCACAAGCCATCATTTCTCGGAAAGGTGCTGAGTCCACCAGTTGGAAAGGGAGGGACTGCAGCACCAGCAACTTGGACAGGAGGACGTTCAGCTTTTGCACCGTCGGGTGCGTGCTCGCAAACTGTTGTCTCTTGGATACGGATTCCAAGAAAGACTGTTGACGGAATCCGAGAAGAGGAGTAGCAGGAGAAGGAGCATCTGAACGAGCGGAAGATGCCAACGAGCGACAACTCCCCTCAGCAGAGGTGTTGGAGCCTTGACTGGCTGATAGAGGGCGATTGACGACGTCGGGTGACGGAGCAAGTAACGGAGCGGGTGATGGAGCGGGGGCTGGGGCAGGCAGAACCGCCGTATGTTTATCACGGTTTTCCCAGGCCACCGAATGGTGACGCTGCATATGCTGACGCAACGCTGTAGTCCCAACATGGGCCCCCTGGCCACGCTTGCATTTCTGGCCACATAGTCGACATACGGCTACGTTTACTTCCTCGGGCGGCTTGAGGAAAAATTGCCACACCACCGAGTAGGAAACTTTGCCCCCGCTACTCTTCACTGGCTGACTGCTACTTCCTCCGTGCGCACCGGCACCACTACTGGCCGTGGTGGTAGGCTGCAGTGGAGCTGGTGCTCTACTCCGTGGACGTTTGGCTCCACTGACACTGATGCGACCCTGCTGCTGTCTCCTGGGCAACCCACCGACTGTTTTGCTCGCTGCCAAGCTGCCACCCTCTTCTCCTGATGATGCGGAAGAAATTGCCTGATGACGACGAGGCTGCCAAGTGCGATCAACCTCCTCATCATCAAGTAGGGTCTCCGCCTCACTACTAGCCCCCTCGGCTGCGTCTGGGTCAGGAGACAGACCTGTCTCTAGACCGGCTACCGAGCCACTCTCCTCGCCAGTACTTGTTCGCTTGGCTGCTGAAAAGGCCGATGTCTCCCCCCGTTCCTGACCGCCCTCTGTTAGCTCTTCCTCACTGTACAGTGGGGCTGAGCCCACAGCATGCGATACTTCGCTTGGTGAGGGAACAGCAAAGGACAGGGGCAGGTAGAGGACACGTGATTTCAGTGGGCTTGGTCCCGGGCCATGCCAACTAACGGTTGTGTCTGACGTACCCACCGACCGTTGGCTGTAGGTGTCAGAGGTGACCTGGGAAGAGGAAGACGACCGAGCCAACCAATCAATGACGGCAGGGTTGTCGGTGGAGACACGACCGCTGGATGACACCGGGAGCACTGGCCTCTGGCTGCGAATACTGCTGCCTCGACCCCTTCCTCTGCTGCCACGTCTGCTCGCTCCTAAAACATTGCCTCCTCTGCCACTCCTCTGCATGTTGTCTGACATACTATTTAATTCAACGATTAGGTGTCCCTGAGTAACAATTCTCTGGCACTCAGTAACAATTCTGTCTGTCCCTGAGTATGAATTCTGTGGCCCTGAGTAACAATTCTGTGTCTGTGCGAGTAACAATTCTGTGTCTGTGCGAGTAACAATTCTGTGTCTGTGCAAGTAACAATTTTGTGTCTGTGCGAGTAACAATTCTCTGGCACTCAGTAACAATTCTGTCTGTCCCTGAGTAACAATTCTCTGGCACTCAGTAACAATTCTGTCTGTCCCTGAGTAACAATTCTCTGGCACTCAGTAACAATTCTGTCTGTCCCTGAGTAACAATTCTCTGGCACTCAGTAACAATTCTGTCTGTCCCTGAGTATGAATTCTGTGGCCCTGAGTAACAATTCTGTGTCTGCGCGAGTAACAATTCTGTGTCTGTGCAAGTAACAATTTTGTGTCTGTGCAAGTAACAATTTTGTGTCTGTGCGAGTAACAATTCTCTGGCACTCAGTAACAATTCTGTCTGTCCCTGAGTAACAATTCTCTGGCACTCAGTAACAATTCTGACTGTCCCTGAGTAACAATTCTCTGGCACTCAGTAACAATTCTGTCTGTCCCTGAGTAACAATTCTCTGGCACTCAGTAACAATTGTGTGTCTGTGCAAGTAACAATTCTGTGTCTGTGCAAGTAACAATTTTGTGTCTGTGAGAGTAACAATTCTCTGGCACTCAGTAACAATTCTGTCTGTCCCTGAGTAACAATTCTCTGGCACTCAGTAACAATTCTGTCTGTCCCTGAGTATGAATTCTGTGGCCCTGAGTAACAATTCTGTCTCTGTGCGAGTAACAATTCTGTGTCTGTGCAAGTAACAATTTTGTGTCTGTGAGAGTAACAATTCCCTGGCACTCAGTAACAATTCTGTCTGTCCCTGAGTAACAATTCTCTGGCACTCAGTAACAATTCTGTCTTCCCTGAGTAACAATTCTCTGGCACTCAGTAACAATTCTGTCTGTCCCTGAGTATGAATTCTGTGGCCCTGAGTAACAATTCTGTCTCTGTGCGAGTAACAATTCTGTGTCTGTGCAAGTAACAATTTTGTGTCTGTGAGAGTAACAATTCTCTGGCACTCAGTAACAATTCTGTCTGTCCCTGAGTAACAATTCTCTGGCACTCAGTAACAATTCTGTCTGTCCCTGAGTATGAATTCTGTGGCCCTGAGTAACAATTGTGTGTCTGTGCAAGTAACAATTCTGTGTCTGTGCAAGTAACAATTTTGTGTCTGTGAGAGTAACAATTCTCTGGCACTCAGTAACAATTCTGTCTGTCCCTGAGTAACAATTCTCTGGCACTCAGTAACAATTCTGTCTGTCCCTGAGTAACAATTCTGTCTGTCCCTGAGTATGAATTCTGTGGCCCTGAGTAAGAATTCTCTGGCACTCAGTAACAATTCTGTCTGTCCCTGAGTATGAATTCTGTGGCCCTGAGTAACAATTGTGTGTCTGTGCAAGTAACAATTCTGTGTCTGTGCAAGTAACAATTTTGTGTCTGTGAGAGTAACAATTCTCTGGCACTCAGTAACAATTCTGTCTGTCCCTGAGTAACAATTCTCTGGCACTCAGTAACAATTCTGTCTGTCCCTGAGTATGAATTCTGTGGCCCTGAGTAACAATTCTGTCTCTGTGCGAGTAACAATTCTGTCTCTGTGCGAGTAACAATTCTGTGTCTGTGCAAGTAACAATTTTGTGTCTGTGAGAGTAACAATTCTCTGGCACTCAGTAACAATTCTGTCTGTCCCTGAGTAAGAATTCTCTGGCACTCAGTAACAATTCTGTCTGTCCCTGAGTAACAATTCTCTGGCACTCAGTAACAATTCTGTCTGTCCCTGAGTAACAATTCTGTCTGTCCCTGAGTATGAATTCTGTGGCCCTGAGTAAGAATTCTCTGGCACTCAGTAACAATTCTGTCTGTCCCTGAGTATGAATTCTGTGGCCCTGAGTAACAATTGTGTGTCTGTGCAAGTAACAATTCTGTGTCTGTGCAAGTAACAATTTTGTGTCTGTGAGAGTAACAATTCTCTGGCACTCAGTAACAATTCTGTCTGTCCCTGA
Source organism: Staurois parvus (assembly GCF_062004578.1). NCBI lineage: Eukaryota > Metazoa > Chordata > Amphibia > Anura > Ranidae > Staurois > Staurois parvus. The sequence continues at coordinate 498,063 of NW_028318216.1, forward strand.
GTAACAATTCTCTGGCACTCAGTAACAATTCTGTCTGTCCCTGAGTAACAATTCTCTGGCACTCAGTAACAATTCTGTCTGTCCCTGAGTAACAATTCTCTGGCACTCAGTAACAATTCTGTCTGTCCCTGAGTAACAATTCTGTCTGTCCCTGAGAATGAATTCTGTGGCCCTGAGTAAGAATTCTCTGGCACTCAGTAACAATTCTGTCTGTCCCTGAGTAACAATTCTCTGGCACTCAGTAACAATTCTGTCTGTCCCTGAGTATGAATTCTGTGGCCCTGAGTAACAATTGTGTGTCTGTGCAAGTAACAATTCTGTGTCTGTGCAAGTAACAATTTTGTGTCTGTGAGAGTAACAATTCTCTGGCACTCAGTAACAATTCTGTCTGTCCCTGAGTAACAATTCTCTGGCACTCAGTAACAATTCTGTCTGTCCCTGAGTAACAATTCTGTCTGTCCCTGAGTATGAATTCTGTGGCCCTGAGTAAGAATTCTCTGGCACTCAGTAACAATTCTGTCTGTCCCTGAGTATGAATTCTGTGGCCCTGAGTAACAATTGTGTGTCTGTGCAAGTAACAATTCTGTGTCTGTGCAAGTAACAATTTTGTGTCTGTGAGAGTAACAATTCTCTGGCACTCAGTAACAATTCTGTCTGTCCCTGAGTAACAATTCTCTGGCACTCAGTAACAATTCTGTCTGTCCCTGAGTATGAATTCTGTGGCCCTGAGTAACAATTCTGTCTCTGTGCGAGTAACAATTCTGTGTCTGTGCAAGTAACAATTTTGTGTCTGTGAGAGTAACAATTCTCTGGCACTCAGTAACAATTCTGTCTGTCCCTGAGTAAGAATTCTCTGGCACTCAGTAACAATTCTGTCTGTCCCTGAGTAACAATTCTCTGGCACTCAGTAACAATTCTGTCTGTCCCTGAGTAACAATTCTGTCTGTCCCTGAGTATGAATTCTGTGGCCCTGAGTAAGAATTCTCTGGCACTCAGTAACAATTCTGTCTGTCCCTGAGTATGAATTCTGTGGCCCTGAGTAACAATTGTGTGTCTGTGCAAGTAACAATTCTGTGTCTGTGCAAGTAACAATTTTGTGTCTGTGAGAGTAACAATTCTCTGGCACTCAGTAACAATTCTGTCTGTCCCTGAGTAACAATTCTCTGGCACTCAGTAACAATTCTGTCTGTCCCTGAGTAACAATTCTCTGGCACTCAGTAACAATTCTGTCTGTCCCTGAGTAACAATTCTCTGGCACTCAGTAACAATTCTGTCTGTCCCTGAGTAACAATTCTGTCTGTCCCTGAGAATGAATTCTGTGGCCCTGAGTAAGAATTCTCTGGCACTCAGTAACAATTCTGTCTGTCCCTGAGTAACAATTCTCTGGCACTCAGTAACAATTCTGTCTGTCCCTGAGTAAAAATTCTGTGGCCCTAATAACGTTTCTGTGGCCCTAAGTAACAATTCTCTGGCACTGAGTAACAATTCTGTCTGTCCCTGAGTATGAATTCTGTGGCCCTAACTAGCGTTTCTTTGTCCCTAAATAACGATTCTGTGGCCCTCATTAACAAGTCTGTGTCCCTGAGTAATGGTTCTCTGTCCCTAAGTAACTTCTCTCTGTCCCCAATTCTCGTTTCTGTGGCCCTAACTCTGTCCCTGTCCCTAGTACAGAGCGGTCTGCCTCTGTTCAATGACTGCAGGCAAATGAAGATTTCCAAAATGGCCGCTATATATACCTCGACCATTACACAGTGCTGGCTGGCTGGCTGCTGATTGGCTGATGCGATCACATGTCGTTGAGGAATGCATTATGGGGCAGCGCGCCTTGTCTGCGCGCCTTCCCCGACATCCCCGCTCCGTCGCCGCACATGTCAGCCGCCATTTTCGGAAAAATTTCGATTCGCGCGTCCGAATTAGGCTGTTTTTCGGATTCGGCACGAATCGAAATTTTTCCGATATTCGACTCGAATTCCACTTCGGATACTTCGATTCGCTCATCTCTAGTCACATCACTTACCTGTAATAAAGTATGTCCCAGATTGTACAGGCATCTGGATCCTGGAGAAATCTTCACTGCAGGGATTTCTGTCCTCTTCCTGACTTTGAACCTCCAGTGCTGCAATGGTTAGGAGCAGCAGGTTTTAAGTAGAACAGCAGTACAGATGATCTGATGGGGACACTTCAGCTCATTCCTCCTTCTCTATAGAATAAAGTTCTTTCACTGATTACACAGCTTGTAACATGATCTGTGAATGGAGCAGAGTCTAATGAGTCAGAGGATTCTGTCATTTCCTTCCCCATTCACAGATCATGTTACAGGCAGTCAATGACTTTTCTCATTGAAGAAGGAGGATGAAGGCGGGGTTAAGTTCCCATTGGACCATATGTACTGCTGTTCTGCCTGAAGACATGAAGATGTTAACCCATGAGTGCCGGACGTTCAGAGACAGGAAGAGGACAGGCATCCCTACAGTGAAGATTTCTCCAGGGTCCAGGTGCCTGCACAACATGAGACATACTTCATTGCAGGTAAGTGATGTGAGTAAAGCTGTAGAATTTTTTTTAAGCTAGACTTTGACTGTAACACAAATGTTCTTTAGAATGTGATAAAAAGCCACAAAGCAACAATCCTGTGCAAAACATTGCAAACACATTGCTGGATCACTGTAAAGTGATTATTGCTGTCATTAGCAAGTAAAGCAATTAACATATTCTTTCTCTTTTTTTTGAAGAGAAGGCATATGAATCATTTAACTTTATCTAATTTATCATATTTTGTGCTTGTTTATAAGAAGATGTTCAGCTTTGGTTGCACCTTGAAAATTCATCAGCTCACACTTAATTACTAATTTGTATGGTAAATGTTCAGCTGTGATAAGCATTCATTTACTAAATTGAAACATATTTTAAATGCGTAGTCAGTATTATTGGTGTTCTAATGATAAGCCTTTGCAGCACAGGAACTCAAAAAAGGCCTGTAAATCTAAGCCGAGTTTGGAGGGTTACGTCACTATTCAACAAGTTTTTTAATATTTTGTGGACTCCTACTGAATGCTCATCATTGAAAAAGCCCCGTAGATATTATGACATTTAATCCAATGTTTGTAGGCTCCCCCATAACCTTGGCTAATTCTGCAGTGTGCAAACTTGAGCACCATGTTTTCCCAATAAAATGTGATGCCCTGCGCCTACTCATGTGTATAGACACAAAGGTATATAAAAAAAAAGTTCACCAGAAGAGAACTTGCATGTTTCTAAAAGGGTTTTTTTTGTTAGTGCATACATGGGCAACTGCAAAATAAAGTTGGCGGGAACTTTAGAAATAACAAAAATCCATCCAGATGGCAGTTGGAGAATGTACTAAAAAACCTTTACAGAGAATTGGCAGATTTTAGGATACTTCACTTTTAGAGATGTTTTCTCACACCTCCATCAGTGTAAGTCACATGTCTAAGTGCTTATGTTCAGCCTTGCTTCAAAGTTCTTCTTGCCTACTGTGCATGCACTCTATTCGCCCCACTCTTTCCTATAGCTGGGACTATACATTCCTAAATGGCTGGGGCCACCACGAGTGGCTTATACTGTTAAGCAAACCTTTAAAAGACAATTTTACCAAAAGTGAGGTTTTCTTTAAATTGCTGTTCTTACATTTGTAAAGAGATTATACTAATAGGGCTATTTCGGAATCTTTACCAATTGGCGATTGGTGCAAAGCCTGATCCATTGGCCAAAGCTTGTCAGGGTGCGGGTATGGTTGTCTGTAAGGCAACACAAGGTGGTAGTCTGTGGCATTCAGCATGCTGGATCTGTGTAGAGCACTTGGAGGAGACCAAGCAGGGTGTGTAGACCTAGACAATATGCATGTGGAGTTGTTGCAATGTAAGCATCAACACTGAAAATTATCTGGTGAGCCCTTGCAACCAGTGGTGACTTTGATGTCAAAATTCGACTTTGTTTTAGACTTTGTCTTTTGACTAAAATTCAATTTTAGTTTTAGTTGTATTTTAGTCACCTGAATTGTTTTAGTTTTATTCTTATTTTACTCCTCTAAAATTTCGAGTACATTTTAGTCAACTAAAATCTAATGGGTTTAGTTACATTGTAATGCATTATTTAAGAATTTCTCTAGAATTTCCAAACTCCTGGAGTAAAAGTCTAGTAACGTTTTATTATATATGGTATTAAGGTTTGAACGTGCATTACAGATTTAGGCCGCAAGTGGGGATGGGGAAGTAAATGGGAGTGAGGGACTGCAAAGGTCAGAGAACTGGATGGTCTAGGGAGGCTGTTATTTTACACATTGCTAAGCACTGCTATCTTGCTGGGAGGGGAAACACTCACCACGTCATATCCAGACAGACACGAATCTGATTGAGTAGTTCCTATTCTGTGGGTTGTAGGGCATTGATCTAGATCTCCCAGACACAATAACAGGCAGACAGAGGCAGCCTACATCTCTCAGCCAATACAGCTTGCTGATAGAGTCAGGGGGCTGTTTTTTAACAGACAGGTGGATCTTCAGGTGGGTAAAAGTCCCTCCCTAATATTTTCATTTAATTTTCATTTATTGACAAAAATTGATTTTCATTTAGTTTTTGTCACTGAAAACATGCAGCTGACAAAAATGATAACGAAAATATTTTCGGCAACTAAATTAACATTGCTTACAAAAAGAGGAGCTTCCCTGGTTGCCTATAGATTTTCAAGATATCAGAGTGTGATAAGCGTTGGTTAATTACCCCTGGGACAGTTGAATGTTGTGTTCTCCATGGCATGACTACAGCAGCATAAGCTGTACTACAGCAACAGACTCCCTTGATAAAGGCTGTGAAGAAAAAGTTAAAAACTTTGCAAGAGCCCAGATGCATGTAGGATCGTTTCAACAAGTCAGCCTGGCAGGTGAACTCCTTTCCTGCTTCTGGAATGTCAGGACTTTCTCAGGACTTTACCGTTGTATGCAGCTAATTTGAAGGTAGACAGGGTTGTGTGTTAGATTCTTAGGATTATATTTACTAAAGCATGAAATGCAGTGAAATAATCGAATACTAAGACTTTTTTTTCATATTTTGTTGTACGTGATTGGTTTTTTTGAAGTGCAAAGAGGTTTAGCTATCGTAACTTAAGTCCAGAATCTGTCCATTTCACCTCCCTTTACATTTTAGTAATTTATGCCCCTGAGGTCACTTCACAAATTACCAGTAGTCTGTAAACGTTACAGTGTCAAAAGTATCTTTATGTCCTTCATTATCAAAGTTATGTGTCAGTTGTCACCTGCTCTGCTCTGCTAGCCTGTTAATTATTACACACACTCAATAATTGCTGTAGTCACTAACGCCGGGGAAAAAACTTCTCTGCAAAGTTGTAATTGTGGTTTGCCTAACACTACAGCTTTGCTTAATTTTGTTGTATTTGGCAGAATATTTCTGTATTAAATCCACTGGCAGCAAGGTGGTTAAACAGTTCAAGCCAAAGAAGCAACCATATGGTTACGTTAGAGATGTAGAGAAACAAGACTATGAACAATCACTTTGCCAGGACCCTTTTATAGAAGTGATCACAATCTTGTTTTCTTCCTACTTCTTCACACAGCGCTAAATCTCTGGATAGAAAGGCACGCACCCTTCATCTAGGAGTTGCTGAGATAAATATGTATTCTGTGGCGAGACGCTAATTGGCTTCTGCGGCTGTAATCAGTTTGGAATTGGGGATGGTAGTGCTTGGAGAAGAAAAGCACCCGCTTGCACTAGACAAAGCGTCTGATTAGGCCGCACTTGGCAGGTACATCGTAAGGCACAGCTGTGTGTATTATACAGGAGCCCAACAGGATTATCTGCCTCCTTCACACATCTACAGCCCCTCAGTGACATGATGTATTCTCGTACTTGTGTCATGGGCATGGGAATTGATTAACACATTTATTGCCATATTCAACAGCGTGAAATAGGAACTGATTGCGAAGCAGATTGTTGACTGGTTTTGGCAGTCTACCATTCAGGAGTTTTCCAGGGACATTGTAAAATAGTTTTATTCAAACCTGTTCACAATCCCAGTGGTGACAATATACCTTAAAAGGGGCCTTATGAAGGACAATGTCTTAAGGAGGAACTGTACTTGTTGCCAATTAGAGCCAATCATATTTTCATACTGCATAGGAAATTTAAATGCAAAGGTAGGGTGGGTGGCTATGGGTAGCTGTTGTTGGTTTTGGAACTTTAATGTAGGAGGTCATTTTATCAAATCTGTCAGAAAAAATGCAGCAAAAGTATAATGCCCAGTGGCACTTTATCCTTAAACCTCCTTACAATTAACTGATTGAATCCCTCCCTAGTAAACCCAAAATTATTTCATTTGCTGAAAAAAAAGCCAAAACATTTCCAAGACAAGTCTTCAATGCACCACAGAGAGTACATCTTTCTAGAGATATCAGTGTTGTATGAAAACATGATACCCTTTGTGAAATCTGTTGATAATGATTTCCACGTCCATTTTGGGCCAAAGAAGAAATGTTAGAATGTCTGGCAAAAACTTTCTACCGGCATGGTTATCACTCTTTGGGCATGTAAACAATACTGTAGATGATCTGTAGAGGATGTAGATAGATGATAACAGCACACATACTATATGTCAATCTATACCATTTAGACCTACTGTAAAAAATGGTCTGGCATTTTTAGTGAGTGTCCACCCAAGTTGCTTTGTGTTGGTGGCTTGCACATAATGGTGCCAAATGAGGTTGTTATTCAAGGTTGATGAGAAGTGAGCTGTTAAAAAGTGGATTGCTATATCTATGAATCACACACTAAACAATGCTTGTTTGGTATTTAGGGGCCTAATGTGTGCCAATAAAGAATTTTTTACAGTGTTGTAAACCATTCATTGCCAATAAACAATATGACCAGAAGTAAAAGAATAGATAAGAGCACTAAACCAATGATCAGAGAGTTACACGCGTTAGTTAGTTCCTGTTGAGATGCACAGAGCAGTATAGAGCATTACGCTGCTTGAATTCTGCACAGATACACTGCTCCTGATTAATGTTCTTTCTAGTCAGTTCCCAATATGGGACCTATCAGTTCAAAATTATTCAAGCCCTGATGAGTGTCACAACCTCCACAACCCATTGGCTGTATAACCCATCTCAACATGAACTAATAAGAGCTTGTTTGGGTTCTCTGATCATTATTTTTGTCTTATTTTTTCTTTCACCTTTGGACATTTACTCTTGGTTCTCCAGCCAGAGGCATCCTTCCTGGCTGGAGCTGCCTCACCAGTTCTTTTAGGTTGCAAAATTTGGATCATCTTACCACACTTGCATGAAAATATTTACAGATGATACAGTGCCTCTTATGTACACTTCCTACAAAACAAAATAAATCCATGGATTAATGCTGTTTACACCACCAAACCTCTAGCCTCTTCATCTGCATTTCACAGCAGGGATGGAGATTCATGAGCAACATTCCCAGTCTTCAGTAATTCAGTTTTAGCTTTTTGCTCCTCTAGTCCTCTGCCGCACTCCATTGTTCCTCTTGTCAGCCCCTATGTCACTTCAGGACATAATAGCATAAGAGCGATGTGGGGGCCAGCAAGAGGATCCACAGAGCGCAGTAAGCAGTACTGACATCCAACACACTTGGAAGTGTGTAAGATATGAAACCCCTTAACGTAGCTGTGCTGTGCAACCAACCAAAAATTCTATGAATGAGCACCTAGTCCGATACTCGTAAAGTATCCTGCTTTTGTTTTTTATTTCATTCTTAATGGCTCTTACATTTGCTAATTACTGTATGTCCTTAGGATGTCCAACATACCAAAACGTCGATATGCTATGAATAAACAATGCTCTGCTATAAGCCATGCATTTCTTCCATTATCTCCCAGCTGCAGGAGCTGGCTCTCACGGTTGTGAGCCACCACAAACGTAGTGTTTAAATACTCCAAAAGGAGAGCCACTCGCGATGAAAACCAACTTCTAATTTATTGAAGGCAGGCAATCACAAACAGTCCACCTGATGCCAAAGAGGCCATATCAAAGTGTGTTTGCACATCATACAGACCTCTTTTTCAAGCTGCAGTTACCTCTGTGTAGTTCCTAGGTGATCCGATAACAGTCTAACTGAGGAGTCCTCAAGGCCCAAGGGCTCCAAGAACAGGAATGTATGGCCAGACCTTCCAGGGAGGGTGGGGTGGTGCCAAATATTCTGGGGGGAATAACACTGAGCATAGTAAACTGGTTTCGACATATAACAGGTAGTGCGCCTGTATCAGTCTTTCTTTTTTTTTTTTTTCTTTGTGGTCTTTATGTACAATTACGCTTTAAAGAAACAAACAAAATTGGCAAAATAAAGCAAACACCAAAGCTAATATATAAGTTTGTCAGAATATAGACAGAGAGAGGAAGATTTTATTAACTTTCTCTTATCCCAAGTCCTGCATTAAAATGATTTGGCTTCCGCTTACTGCTTCAGGTTGTTAAACTCGATCATGCTCTCCTTGGAACGATGTCAAAAAACACAGCTAACTACATTACAGAGAAGTCTGCTGATGTCTTTTATTGATTCCTGACTGTGGAATGCCCAGGAAACATTGCTTTAAGGAGGTTGTGAAGTATAACCCCCCCCCAACATAAAATAAAGCAAAGTTTACAAAAAAAAGGCTTGTTAGGTATGATTTGTATCTAAACTGACAACAAAATGAACACTTATTGTTTTTGAGCATTGATGACTATTAGTTTGGTAATAAGAGTTTAAAAAAATGTGTAGTCTGTATTTTATAGCTGAACTGATCTAATGCAGGCCATACATGGGTTGAATTCTGAAAGAATTTTCTTTTGAAAATCGTAACTACTAAATTTCTTTCCACTTTTGCACCATTAGTGGCTGATTTTTGTGCAGCCATTGAATTTGAGTGATCTGGCATATTGGACATTTTTTGGAAAATGAACTAATCTCTAATCAGTGATGAGAGAATCATGCGATAAATATAACTGAAAATGAGCATGAGCATGATCTGGAAAGAAAAGAACATTCCCAGCCATGAAAACTCTTTTCTGTAGCAAAATGAGGTGAAATTGAAGTCTTGGTTGGTCAAATTTCAAAATCAATGGTGGCACCATCAGATTATAAATCACATGAAATTCAGAATTAGACCCATGTATGGCTGGAAAATTTAGAATCATGATGACATGGGAGTAGGCACAACTGCATCATCTTTATCAGAGCCAACCATGTGGTCTTAAAGTGAAGCAGGCACAGATAGATAACAAATTATTCTGGCACCCTGTTTTAGGAGTAACATTTTTACCTTCTGAAACTAGGAGAATTTGATTACAAAGACAGTAAATGATAATGACAGTAAAGGTTTCATTTAGTCTGTAGTTGCATATCTTCAGGTTAAAGTGGGCCTTTACTCAATCATTAGCCATTTTGCAAGACTGGATAGAAAATGACAGAAGGAATATAATATCTTTCCTGGAGGAAATGTTGCTCCAGACTCCCTTCAGTGCTAGGCATGTATGAAGTCTAGAAATGTTATGTATTTCAGTTCTTCTGTTACTCTTATTATTGGTTTATGAAGCTATATCAATAATATGGCTCACATTGCTTTTGAGTATAAGTCCACTCTAATGTTTTATAACAGAGGTGTCCAAGCTGCAGCCCAAGATGGCTATGAATGCAACACAAAATCGTAAACTTACTTAAAAATGTTGATTTTTTTTTTTGTAGATTTCTTTTAATGTGTTTACATACACATGTGGCCGAAGTGTGCCTTTACTGGACTTTTGTAAGTTTTATCTTCCTATAGAAAAATATCCCACCCTTCACAATCACACCTCATTCATGTCATCAGATTTTGGAAGCACCTATATTTGTGAGCAACTACTTTCAAGATTGAAGCACACAAAGGGCAAAATTAGGACCAAACCATTTGATTGAGAGAATTGATACTACATCCATTGAACCAGATATTGATGTGATAGTTTATCAAAAACAGTGTCATATATCACATTAGTGTTATGTTGCTCTCTTTTACTTTTATAATAAATAATATTACAAAAAAATAATAAACTGTATTACTCAGATAGGTACATTATCCATGAACCAGCAAACACAAATGCTCCTGTGCTTGGGGTTGGATTCGATGCAGGCTACAACCAAATTAAGAATGTCCTGGAACATGCACACCATGCTGCCCTCAATAGACCGGGGAAATCCAAATATACTGAATGAGGAAAGAACAAACAGAGGGCGCACAGGCCTAGTGCATTGCCATAAAAATTTTTAATAAGAAATAAAGTAGGTGTTGTACTCACAAACGACAATAAAGTCAAAGCACGTCATAAAAGAACAGTAAGTAACAGTCCGCAATAGGGAGTGTGGACATCCAATATGTTGACGCGTTTCGCGTTATTAAACATTTTTTATGGTAATGCACTAGGCCTATGCGCCCTCTGTTAGGTACATTATCTATATCAGTGATCATTAACTTTGATCTGCCTGACTTTTTCTGCTCACCAGCTGTTCTTATTGTTAGTGTATTTAATATGTGGCCCAAGACAATTCATCTTCTTTCAATGTGCCCAGGAAAGTCAAATGGTTGGATTTGGTGGAATGGGTTGGTTTTAAACATGTACACTAGTTTCCAGGGAATGTACTATTTTGTCCCCAGTTACACAGGTTGTATTTCCGCCTGTAGTACGTGAGCTGGGTTTTCAGCTTGACAAGTGGGTCTCGCTCTGTGTTGCATGATCTTTGACATTGGCTCCACAAAATGGGACCGGCTGTCAAAATGACCACTAAGCCTCGCAGATTAAACCTGGGGAGGTGCTCTCCCCAGGTGTACATGGTTCCAGGGCAGCAGTTTGCAAGGCTAATCAGCAAAATTGAGTTAGAAGCATGTACCATTGGGGGAAATTTACTAAAGCTGTAGCACTCAGAATCTACTGCAGCTGTGCATGGTAGCCAATCAGCTTCTATCTTCAGCTCGTCCAGTTAAGCTTTGACATTAAAGCCTGGAAGCTGGTTGGTTACTATGAAGAGTTGCACCAGATTTTGCTCTCTCTAGTTTTAGTGAATAACCACCATTGTGTGCTTTCTATACATTGCCAGTCCTGGCTTGCTGGTCATGGTAATACAGTGGGGCAAAAAAGTATTTAGTCAGCCACCAATTTTGCAAGTTCTCCCACTTAAAAAGATGAGAGAGGCCTGTAATTGGCATCATAGGTAGACCTCAACTATGAGAGACAAAATGAGAAAAAAAATCCAGACAATCACATTGGCTGATTTGGAAAGAATTTATTTGCAAACTATGGTGGAAAATAAGTATTTGGTCAATATCAAAAGTTCATCTCAATACTTTGTTATATATCCTTTGTTGGCAATGACAGAGGTCAAACGTTTCCTGTAAGTCTTCACAAGGTTGGCACACACTGTTGCTGGTATGTTGGCCCATTCCTCCATGCAGATCTCCTCTAGAGCAGTGATGTTTTGGGGCTGTCGCTGGGCAACATGGACTTTCAATTCCCTCCAAAGGTTTTCTATGGGGTTGAGTTCTGGAGACTGGCTAGGCCACTCCAGGACCTTGAAATGCTTCTTACGAAGCCACTCCTTCGTTGCCCGGGCGGTATGTTTGGGATCATTGTCATGTTGGAAGACCCAGCCACGTTTCATCTTCAATGCCCTTGCTGATGGAAGGAGGTTTGCACTCAAAATCTCACAATACATGGCACCATTCATTCTGTCCTGTACATGGATCAGTCGTCCTGGTCCCTTTGTGGAGAAACAGCCCCAAAGCATGATGTTGCCACCCCCATGCTTCACAGTAGGTATGGTGTTCTTTGGATGCAACTCAGCATTCTCTCTCCTCCAAACACGACGAGTTGTGTTTCTACCAAACAGTTCTATTTTGGTTTCATCTGACCATATGACATTCTCCCAATCCTCTTCTGGATCATCCAAATGCTCTCTAGCAAACTTCAGACGAGCCCGGACATGTACTGGCTTAAGCAGGGGGACACGTCTGGCACTGCAGGATCTGAGTCCCAAGCTGCGTAGTGTGTTACTGAAGGTAGCCTTTGTTACGTTGGTCCCAGCTCTCTGCAGGTCATTCACTAGGTCCCCCCGTGTGGTCCTGGGATTTTTGCTCACCGTTCTTGTGATCATTTTGACCCCACGGGGTGAGATCTTGCGTGGAGCCCCAGATCGAGGGAGATTATCAGTGGTCTTGTATGTCTTCCATTTTCTAATTATTGTTCCCACAGTTGTTTCGTTCACACCAAGCTGCTTGCCTATTGCAGATTCAGTCTTCCCAGCCTGGTGCAGGTCTACAATTTTGTTTCTGGTGTCCTTCGACAGATCTTTGGTCTTCACCATAGTGGAGTTTGGAGTGTGACTGTTTAAGGTTGTGGACAGGTGTCTTTTATACTGATAACAAGTTCAAACAGGTGCCATTGATACAGGTAATGAGTGCAGAACAGAGGAGCCTCTTAAAGAAGAAGGTACAGGTCTGTGAGAGCCAGAAATCTTGCTTGTTTGTAGGTGACCAAATACTTATTTTCCACCATAATTTGCAAATAAATTCTTTCCAAATCAGCCAATGTGATTGTCTGGATTTTTTTTCTCATTTTGTCTCTCATAGTTGAGATCTACCTATGATGCCAATTACAGGCCTCTCTCCTCTTTTTAAGTGGGAAAACTTGCACAATTGGTGGCTGACTAAATACTTTTTTGCCCCACTGTATCTACTAGAAAATGTGTAAGAAACAAATATATGTAAATAAATGGTTAGCACTTCCACCTGGCAGTACTAGGGTCGTTGGTTCGAATCCCAGCCACGGCACCACAGTTTGCATGGAGTTTGCATGTTCTCCCTGTGCCTGTGTGGGTTTCCTCCGGGTACTCCGGTTTCCTCCCACACTCGAAAGACATGCTGGTAGGTTAATTGGCTCCTGTCTAAATTGTCCCTAGTATGTGCATGTATGAATGTGAGTTAGGGATCTTAGATTGTACACCCCTTGAGGGTTAGGGACTGATGTGAATGTACAGTATATATATGTGTAAAGCGCTGCGTAAATGGACGGCGCTATATAAGTACCTGAAATAAATAAATAATAAATAAATATATTGTCTATTTATTTAAACAAGTATTTGAACAAACAGTCAAGGGTGAAAACGTCCAGTCTGTGAATTACTATACAGTATTGTTTATGTCTGTCTCAAAGCAGGAATCATTTACCCCAATAATCAATCAACTCAATAACCAACATAGGGTTGCTGCTCATGTTCAGGAAAATTGTAAATTTGTCTTGGACATTGTAGTTTCAGTTCTGAAAAGCTAAAACCAAACTTCAGTAACAGTCCAGTGCACTTAAAGCAGAACTCTGGGGAAAACGTCTTTGTATGTCCTGGTTGCTGATTTCCTTCCTTCATTGCATATGTCATCCATCTTCTGGTTCATGTAGTAGTTGCGCTGAAATAGCCTATTCATTTTCAAATCAAACCATTAATTCTCTTTGGTCTCCTGTTTGTAAGACCAGAGGCTACTATGCCTCCTATTCCACCAGTCACTAGTCTTGGGACATCCCTTCTGTAGTTCTTACTCCAGGAAGCAGTGATGTAATTCAATGAAAAAAAAAATAAAAAATTTATAGATATATCACAAACTCCAATTCCAACTGCAGCTGTTTATTTTTTGTGTGTTTAATGATGTCATTCACCCCCACTTGCAGTGGTGGGTGGACCAAGACTCTCAGACACATTCAACATGTACAGGCCTAGTGTACCCACCCACATTCACTACAATTCCCTATGGTTGATGGGAACTATAATTTCCTTTTACTGCAGAGAGAGCGGAGATGATATGGTGTAATCCCGGCTGTTACACCTTCTCCTTTGCACAGCAGATGCTGTTATCTTTTGAATTACAGAGACAAGGTCATGAAGAAGGGCTTGTTCACACTTGACTACATTTCTAACTCTTACCAAACACTCCTATAGCTTTAGTATGGGCGTTAGACAGGTGTTAAGGAACTTTAGTATGGGTGTTAGACTGGCTTTTTACAAGCATTAAAAACAATCCCCAAACACCCTATGTGCAGTTTTGAAGCATTTTATAAGTGTTTGACAAGCGTTAAAACCACACCACAAACTAAATTAACTGTAATGTTATTAACGCTCCGCAACCACACTGCAAATGCCCCACAAACACCTGCTGGTGGGTTTGAGGAGCTTCACCATAGACTCGGCCTTTTGGCTAAGATCAAGTGTAGTATCTGTTCTTATCAGCGTCCAGTAGGGGTGCTCCACCATCATTCCTGCTTGCGGGGATATTTGGTTGTATAGTACTCCTGCTGGTAGGATGGGGGTCCTGATGGTTAATACAGGGCGGAACAGAAACCGAGGTGCCCACAGGCAGTTGGGGCCCGGGAGTAATTCCCCCCAGGAACGCCAGAGGGGCCCAGTTCCTCCTGGTTTGAACGGATCTACCTTGTCTGGCCAGGGGCCGGGGAGGCAGTGAGTCTGCGGAACAGTGCCCCAAGAGTGGTCGCCTCAGGGGTGCTCTTAGTAGCACATGGGGATGGGATCCCAAGTGTGAAACGTGCACATGGTCACTGATCCAAACACTTTTTCTGCACTGCGCCTTTTAGGGCTAGGCCTTTTGGCTAAGTCCAGCGCAGTTTTTATGCTACAGGCCTCAGGGTCTAGCCAGTGCACAATTGCACGGCCACTTTTTTATTTTTACTTATTTATTTAATTTATTTTTCTCCCACGTTTGTTTCACTTTTCACTTATGTGTGTGTTTTTTTTCTCACGGATGGTAGGGAGTGGGTCCTCGGGCCTACCCAGAAGTCTAGGGGGAGGATGTGTGGCCCTTTGGTTCCTTCCTCCCCTGTCCCTAGGGGGTTTTCTCTTCGGGAGAGCCCCCTTACCTAGTACTTGGTGGCTGGCTTAGGCTAGCCACAAGGAAAGGGGTCCACCAGGCCTTTTGGCTAGGAGGACCACATGGGAACCTTAGTCCCTGTCAGGAGCTTTGTGCCCCGTGGGATCAGGGTAGAGATCCTACCTCTTTGGGGGGTGGACAAAGCACACCCCTAAGTGCACTTTTTTGTGTTGGTTTTGCACTAGCACGTTTTTTGTTCACTTACGGGTTTTTGTTTTTTCGCACTTCCGCGGACTTCAAAAAAAAAAATAGACTTGAATGGGAGGCGTTGAAAGGCTTCAAACTCCTCCCGACTCGATATGAGGCTTCAATTTTGAAGCGACGTAACGCTAATGCTTCTTGTTTTAATAATGTGAACAGCACTGTGTGCTGCCAATAGTATCATTTGTATAGGCATTTGAGGAGCATTAAAAAGGCCCCTCAAATGCTTGCTTTCAATGCCAATGTGAACTAAGCTGAAAATCCAATGAGATCTTTCTCCTAAATGGTAAGGAGTTTTATTAACTGTTTAGTGTTTTGTGTAGGAGGGTGTACTAATGGGTGATTTTTTTGCCTCTCCTGGAGTTACATCATTAACTAAATGTGGTCAGTGACATCAACTGGGATTCCTGAGTGACATCATTAACCAAATTTGATCAATGACATCACCTGGGATTGTGGTGTGTCCGACCCACTGAATTTGGTCACCATTGATTTCAATGCATTTTAGGCTTGGAGTTTGGGTTTGGAGTAAATCCCCCTCAGATTTAAAGCAACTGCACTTGCAGTGCACACTATATTTACCTTTAGCAAGTAAACCCCAATGTGTTAACCATAAGATTATTTGCTTTTGCTATCTGTGGCCTGCATAAAAACATTTGTTTCATGAGATAGCTCTTTTGTTCTGTATCATTTTCTAGTGGTAAATGTTTTATCTTTTTTATCTCCTTTCCACAACCTTTAGCTGCAACTGTTAAAATGTTAAGGTACCTTTATCAGCTAAAACTGTACATCCAGTCCAGTCAGTATAAATCATGTACTTTGAAGCTGATGGTCATAAAGATTAGTATATGTCAAAATTTTGTCAATTTAGACCATTTTAAATCCAGTATTTGTTGTGCTGTACTGGTATTGGTAGATCTTGGCATGGGACTGTTAGGTCTTATCATTTTAACTTTTACTGCCCATTATGTAAGTATCGAGATTTGGGGTTCAGTAGCTTAAAGCGGAGCTGCAGTCACACCAGCCATCCTCTCTCCCTTGCACCGGCATCTTCAGTGTGGGCACCCGGCTGTGACAGCTTGCAGCTTCATATCTGGGTGCCCACTGCGCATGCGTGAGTAGAGCTGCACTTTCAGAATGGTCCCGTAGTCTTCTTGGACCTGTCATGTGTCCAAGAAGACTACAGAAAGAAAGGGGAGGAGGACAACTTCTGCTTCTGATCGCCTAGGGGATCACAGCAGTAGTGGGAGCGGGTACCTGGCAAAATTGAGTACCTGCTTCCCAAATGTGCCAATCCTTAATGGGGAGTGGGAGATGAAGCCTTAAAGTGGAACTTCCCATTTTGGGTGGAGCTCTGCTTTAAAGCCTAGCTCTGCCCCAAGAAAAGGTCTTCTTTACCACCTCTCACATCTAGCTAATATGGCTTTAAAATAAAAATGTGTCTAAACCTCATATTTACTTACCTGAATTCATGGTCAAAGGACCCTTTACGGCAGGGACTAGTAATGTAAAACAAATGAAAGTGTCACGCTGCTAGCATGAATCAATACATGTAAATATATGAATGAAAACGTGACTGATAGTCCCAAAAGATGATAAAACATAAAAATAAATGCAATTCTTCAAAAAAATACAAATAAGTGAAAAATCTTCCTGGTGGTGATTGCACCCACAATCCCAGTGCTGTAAATCTTCAATACATGTGAATCATCACAGTGAACATAGACTTCCAGGTGGACACTCCCCTTCTCGCATGGACCTGTATGTGGACACAGGTCAAACAAAACATTTCTCCTATTAGTGGGGGTAGCACATAAATTGCTCCTCTGTGCAGTCTTCCCCTTATGAATCACCACTGGACCTTCACAAATGGCACCTGATTTCAGTACAGCCTACACTGTGGATAAAGCTTGACAACCACAAAGTAGACCATAGTGCAGTAGGCTTCTTTAAAAAACATATATTTATTAAAACATATGAGCTCACATGATAGTAGTGTTAAAAACGCATGAAACAGTGGTCAGAATCAAATAATGGAGAGCAAGACCCTGCCTGTCGGAAAGATGTAGGAGCGCTGACGTCACCTTACGCTTATCGTCACTCATCATGTGACTTCATCAGAGCTACCTCTGATGAAGTCATGCGGTGTGTGACGATATGCGTTCATATGCTTTATTGGATAGATTTACAGACGGAACTCACCCAAAATGTAACTGAAAAGAAAGCTCATACCTCACAACTTTTTGAGATGGGAACAAGGGACACCTATTATCAAATGTATGTAGACATAGGACACCCCCCCCCCCGCGCAACACCCCCATAAAGGACAATTATACAGAAAAAAGATTAGTTTAACCTTCAAGTGCTTTTTTTTTTTTACCAGTAATATTCCTTTATACGGGCTTATGAAGTTTACAAATGAAACTATTTAGAAATTGGATGAAAGGTTTAGCCCTGTGAAACACTTTTTGAAAGATGAATAGTGCATTTTATATACAAGTATATAGATCAGACTGGAAAGAAGGACAGAGGGACTTTGTTTCAAATCAGGGACAGTTGGAGGTATGCATGAGCTACCTAGGCTTTTTGGTGACAAGGATATGCATGGGATTTTTGTTTGTTTTGTTTTAAACTTTACAATGTTGGATTGTTCTGCACAATCTGTTTATCGATGTGTGGCCACCCATTGGGATTAAGCTTGTTTACTTTTTTGGCTTTTGGGCTGATTTAAAGAACTGTATTTCCATTTAGCCTGTCAGTTTCCAGATTAATGTTACAGTGTAATACTAAATTCACTCTAGGCAGAGTCAAGTTGATTAATTGCCATACAGCATTGTTGAGAACGCTGACTCTGTGGGGGAGATTTACTAAAACTGAAGCACTCAGAATCTGGTGCAGCTGTACATGGCAGCCAATCAGCTTCTAAATTCAGCTTGTTCAGTCAAGCTTTGACAATAAGGTTCCATGTACATGGGACGTTTGGAAAACACTTCTGAACGCTGGAAACTGACTGCTGGAAAACATAGGTTAAAAAAACATCAGTTTAGGCATGTTTGCATACCGCGTTTATGCGAGTTTATGCGCGTTTATGAGCGTTTGCATTTAGAAGTGTTTTTTTTAAGATAACCTTAGGAGACCTTCCAACATGCCCAGAATGCACTGAAAAACAGTAAATAATTAACTATTTCAGACATTTTGAGAGAAAATAGAGAGAGCAGAAACAGAGATATCTGTATGTGTTGAGATGACCTGTCTTTTCTGGTTGTCTTCACTATGGATCCCATCATGAGCATAATGCAGCACGTTCTACCATTTTTTCCTTCACGCAAAACCTGGAACTGACTGCGCTGGTGTACCGAGTCCATTTGAATATATGGAAAACACTTTGCATGCATTTCTGATGATGAAAAAAGGCTTTGGACAGCATTTGGGTATGGAACAGTTAAAAAAACGCTTCTAAACGCAAGCGTTTAGAAGCGCTGATAAAATCTACTCCTGAATGCAGGTTTGGTGCATTCAAAAAAACAACTGTAAACTCAACTGCCTGTAAACGACTGTAAACAACATAATGTACATGGACTCATAGGAAAACCTTAGGGAGAATTTAGGGGCTGCTGAAAAAAGGCAGAAAAGTTCTTAAACGTGAGTTTATCAGCTGCAGTGTAAATGAACCCTAAAACCTGGAAGCTGATTGGTTACTATGCAGAGCTGCACCAGATTTTGCACTCTCCAGTTTTAGTAAATAGCCCCATTGTCCACAGAAGCCATGCAATTTTTATTTGAATCTTGGTGTGCAAAGGCATTTGGTGCACTCAAAGTAGATTTACATCCTGTATGGCTAGGAATATATTTAAATGAGTTTTTGGTACTTGGAGTTCAGCTTTAGTCCTCATGCACACTTGATGTTTTTACAGCGGCTGTTTTTGGCATTTTACATTTTTTTCTACATCCAGTAAACCCCCCAGCGTGTTATCATATGTGTCCACGCACACATCGACTGTAATCAACGTTTTGTTTTGGCTGGAAAAAACCCCAGGACTAGTGGGTTTCTAGAGACGTTTTTTAGCTGTAAAAATGCTCTAATGTTGAAAAACGTGGCAAAACACTGTAAAATGCGGTAAACTGCCGCAAACTGCCATTTTTGGACTTTTTTGACCAACAAAAAAAATATTTTTTTGTTTAAAAAAAATGCAAATGTGGCAAAACTCCCCTAAATGCTAATGCAAAAACGCTTAAAAAAGCTGAAAAACACACATTTTAATGTGACTTTACACCATTAACGTTACTAGTGGTCACTCCGTATTATGAGATAGATCTATTCACTCTAGCGCTGCATGTTTTTGTATATGAGTGTTCTGAAAACGCCCAGTGTGCATGAGGACTTAAATTTGTATTTACTGGGCAAAATTCTGACAGATGTGGAATGAAGCCACAGAAACCATATTAAATTTGGAGGACAATACTAAAAAAGGAGAGGTGGTACGGGGAACAACCCTCATGCGCAACTTCTAAGTGTTCTGTAATGGGGTCTAGGCTCAGAGAAGTTTTCATTGCCTCAGTGTCACCGAACTATCCCCAGAGAGATCCTCACGTCAGTATCAGTGAACTTCCCCAGAGAGATCCTCACGTCAGTATCACTGAACTTCCCCAGAGAGATCCTCACGTCAGTATCACTGAACTTCCCCAGAGAGATCCTCACGTCAGTATCACTGAACTTCCCCAGAGAGATCCTCACGTCAGTATCACTGAACTTCCCCAGAGAGATCCTCACGTCAGTATCAGTGAACTTCCCCAGAGAGATCCTCACGTCAGTATCAGTGAACTTCCCCAGAGAGATCCTCACGTCAGTATCACTGAACTTCCCCAGAGAGATCCTCACGTCAGTATCACTGAACTTCCCCAGAGAGATCCTCACGTCAGTATCACTCACGTCCTCACGTCAGTATCACTGAACTTCCACAGAGAGATCCTCACGTCAGTATCACTCACGTCCTCACGTCAGTATCACTGAACTTCCCCCAGAGGGATCCTCACCTCAGCGTGGATGGGGAAATCTATTGATTTGTCTCATTCAACCTAGAGGGGTCATATGGAGCTGGTGCTGGAGCAAAGTCTGAAATAGAATGAGGTGCAGATTAGGGCTTTCATATTGCTACCAGGCAGCAGGGATAAAGCTGAACTGTGGGATAAGCAGACATTTAGATTTACGAAAACTGGAGCACTTACAATCTGGTGCAGCTGTGCATGGTAGCCAATCAGCTTCTAACTTCAGCTTGTTCAGTTAAGCTTTGACAATCAGCCCTCATGCACACGGGACATTTTGATAACGTTGGTAACATTAGCTGTGTGAAGTCACGTTAAAAACTTGAGTTTTTAAGCTTTTTTTTAGCGTTTTTGCATTAGCATTTAGCATCATTTTGCCGCGATTAGCGACGTTTTCCCACTTTTGTACGCGTCTGCATTTTTAGCATTTTTTAGAGGTTTTTTTTACCAAAAACATTTTATTCAGTCAAAAAAACATCCAAAAACGCAATTTTGCAGCGTTTTACTGCATTTTGCAGCATTTTTCAGCATCAGAGCATTTTTACAGCTAAAAAACTGCTCTAGAAACCCACTAGTTTTGGGGGGTTTTTCCTGCCAAAAAACATCCCAGCCAAAAAACGTTGATTACAGTCTATGTGTGCATGGACACATAGGATAACATGCTGGGGAGTTTATTGACTGTAGAAAAAAAATGTCAAACACCAAAACAGCCGCTGTAAAAACGTCAAGTGTTCAGGGCTAAAACCTGTAAGCTGATTGGTTTCTATGCAGAGCTGCACCAGATTTCGCACTCTCCAGTTTTAGTTAATCAAACCCTATGTGCCATCTTTCAGACAAGCTGGCAATTTAAGGAAGGAATTGAAGCCAGATTTTTTTATATCAGTTTTTTTTTATCAATACTTTGTATTGATATTACACATTTTAAAAGAAAATGCTATTTTTTTCATAGTTTCAGTCTGATTAACAAAACTGTGATCTTTCTTTATATGTAGATTTTCTTTCATTACAGGAAAAAATGCCGATCTATGCAGGTTTGGTTTATTGTCTGATAACTTCAAGCATAGTTTCAGGACAATAAGTAATAACATGTTCTCTTATAATATCATGTAGAATATCCAATGACAATACGAAGCATAGGTGAAGCTGAGAATTGGAAACGTTCAGCTTCTTCCATGGTGACTATTGTGCTGATTTGAAGTCTGATAATGAGTGCCCCATTTGGGTAATATTACTGGACTGTGGAGGGTCATGGACTGTGAGTTTGTGGGTTTGCAGGGATCCACCACATGGTGTTAATGAGCCACAAAGTCACATTGTCTTCAGTTTTATACTATAATATTTGATAATCCAAACTAAAGCCTTAGGGTGTCTTCCAAAACTGAATGCTCCAGGTAAGGCTTTATGACTGAAGTGCTTGAGGCCCTGCAACGTACAGTCACAGAAACCAGATAAATGGCCCTAAGCATGATTGGATCGGCTAAAAGTGTGACTGCCGCCTGCGGCAGTGGATTCTGGCTATAGAAAATATTTTATCTATGGATACATGCTGGTGGGCTAAAGCACAACTTGTTTTTTTTTTAACTTTTGGGAGCTCTGTCTACAACATCCTTAACTTTTGTTCTTGTCTAACCCTAATTGCACTTGGAGATAATGCTTCTCCTGCAGAAGAAGCAGTTTAATTACTCCTGCAATATGATGTAAACTAAATAAAAAATGCAAAAGGGGAGTCAGACTTGTGAGGCTGGTTACTAAACATGAGAACACTTGTGCAGAGATCTCCGGGACAGCCTTTATCAACCTAATACAGAGGAACCTTTGAAGCAGGGGCGGACTGACCATTTGGAAACTCGGGCACTGCCCGAGGGCCCGGGGTCAGTATGGGGCCCCATGAGATGCCCCTGGTACCTTTTTCATAGGCTTTTTTGAGTTTGGGCAAGGACACAGGGGCCCCATGATCCCCTATTACCCAGGGGCCCCATGAGTTGTCAGTCCGCCCCTGCTTTGAAGTAAATGTCATGCTAAATCTCAGTCCCATGAAGACTGAGATTGAGCTCTGCAGTCACTTTTCCAGCAGTTGCTTTCTTATTCCAGGTCACAATCCTGCGCAATGTCCTTTTGTCAGTTGACCATGTCGACCATGCTTATGCTTATCAGATGATGCATTTTAATTGTGTCCCCCTATTTTCTGCACAGCCAGGTGTAGCAAGCGTACACCCAGAGATGGACGCGGTTCAACAATTTTGGCTTCAACCTCCATCTTGGCAAAGGGTCAACCATCTTGTACAAACATATTCCCCCTCATTCTCCCCCTTCCTCTCTGTTCATACACAGTGACATATGGCCTGTGTGTTAAAAGTGTCACAGGCGGGCCAGGGCACAGCAGGGAGCCCCGAGCTATAAAACATTTTTGAGCTGAAGTGCCTGGTTGTCTAAGAGAGCTGTGCAATCTAGCACATCGTAAAGGACAACCCGAGCCTTCCCAGGAGCTCAAAGACCTTCCAGAGGAGTGGAGACTAGATAACACTTTTAAAATCCATTTTTTCCCCTATGTCTTATATCTTGGAATATGAGAGACTTACATAAAAACCAGGCCTATCTTCAGATTGCCCACGAGAAGACAGTTTGATAGGTCACACTCCCTGACTGGAATACCTAGGAAAGCAGAAGATTACATCTCTGGAACCCTTCAAATATGTATTTCATATTTCATATGTAACCGTTCCTCAGAGGCGTCTGCATCCTAATCTACCCACAGGTGGAATGTCACTTGTGCATAGGGAAAGTTAGGAGCAAAATATGAACTATAAGAGATTTTGGCTCTAGTTTAGGTCTACACCCAGACCTTCCCTCCCTAAACTGGGCATTGGTCCTTGACTTCAGAGACACCCCCTGTTGGGGAACAACAAAATGGGCTGTCAGGCCTAAGAGAGGAAGATGAAGAATTCTCCCGTTTAACATCAGAACCAATGTGGGAGACCTGCCCTTTTGCTTTGAAACTTGATCTGCAAACCCAAGGCTGATTGGCAAGTACTTTAACCCTTTAACCTCCTTTCTGTTATCTATTTGCTGTGCTATTTTTCTCTGTATATTTTTATATATATTGGTTACATCTTTTTTCTGTAAATATTTTTATTGCACCCTTTTAGTAATAAATCTTTCCTTCTGAAAGTGTTGAACTGTTTCTATAGCTCTTTATTGCAAGTTACGAATTCCTGCCTCTAAAAGAGCGCTACTGTGTTTGTTTAACCCTCTACATAACCGGTCTGCGGTGACCGTGCTATACAGATGATTATCTCAACCATTATAGTGTTATTGCTGAGATTGGCAAGTTTCCTCTTTCTCTGTACAAAAAGGAGGTGGTGGCAGTGTGAAGGGTTAATTGCGTAATTAACCTGACCCAGTAACAATCGCTCCCAGGCTGCTGGTACATCGATTGTGGTCCAATTAGCTGGAAAATCGTTGTGCAGGGTGCAGCTGGGCATGACATTGTTATGCACATGACATCACGGTTTTAGATTGGCTAGTCCTTCGGTCACGAGTTTGGTGAGAAGGTCAGGGGTCTGACACCGCGTTCGTGACACCAGGCAACACTTCCACACTTTGCACATTAGAGTCAGTAAACAGTCCTTGAGCTTGGCTTTTGTGGTTTTGTTTAAGGGATAAACTTGGATGGGGTCTAACAGTATATGGGATGCCCAAGGAACTTTAGAACTTGGAATTGTAAGAACAAGGAACTGTAGGACAACTCCTTAGCAACTATGTACAAAAATGCAAATAGCAACAGTCTTTTCTTGAAAAGCATTAAAGGCTCTTAGGTGTACCCACCTCAGACCCCGGATGATTCCTTCTCTTCACCCAGCTGTCTGAGGGTATCCCTGAGCAAGGGGGCCCAAGAGCTGCTCATTGAACAGTCCCAGAAGAGAAGCTAGTTGGGTGTTACACCTGACCGCCCTCTGCCCTTATCTGACCCAGGGGATGTTAGAGTACTCACACTGTCCTCTTCTATAAGCTTAGTGGGTTGGCGGCTGCCTTCAGGCCTTACTCTGGGCTGGCTCCTTCCCTGCTACACAGGCTGTCCTCTCCAGGAGACGTTGAGGCATTGAAGATTGTCTCCAGTGATCTACCAGTAGGTAGGCTTCCCCCCTTTCCCAGGGCCCCCTCCCGGGCTACACATTTCAACCTCCCCCAATCCATCTTCCACCACATACTGCCCCCTCTCCCCTCTGTGGGCTCTGTGATATTTGATGATTGTTCTGGTCACCAAGCCCAGCCTCCTGCAAGGGGATTGGCCAAGGTCCCTCAAACAAGCAGATCTGGGCCTCCTCCCCTCCTCCTCCCTTGTTCCATAAAGTTCTACAGTTTCTGGAAAGGTGGGAGGGCTCCAGAAGTCCTGACCTGTAGAACCTCCCAGCCTGTCCTGAGGTGAACTCACTACCTCACTCCAAGGCTGACTCATCTGCTACACAGCCTTTATCTAAAAAACAAAAAACTCTAGCTAACCTGGAGGGAAATACATGTATATGCACGTCATAACCTTTGATACTGTACCTTGTGACACTGCAAAAAAAATGGCAACTTCAGTCACAGGGGCACCAGCTAAGCGGGCACCAACAATCTGCCCTCTTTGAAGCTGAGAAAGCTCTAACATGACTCCATATTACTGGCAGCATACGCAGTGAATGACAAATGTGAGGCTTCCCGCCGGTTGGCTAGGTGTCTCATCACACAGTGTAAGCAAAAGAGTATTACATCACTTCTGCTTTCAATGGGAAACATGTCATCACTTTTGCACCTGCAAATCATGTGTGTTCCAATTTTGTTGTCTAACCCCTGTACATCACAAGGCAATAAGGTAGATGTGCCTGCTCAATCCCTCCCATTTCAGCATTAATTAAAGCTAAATGGAGCCCAAACAGGCTTTTCATCCATCAAAATATTATTTTGCTAAATTGTTAGTTATCAGCTTATCCAGAGTTCTACAGTATTGAAAAAAAATCTTTTAAGTTAGCCTTTTTATGGTATAATTTTTGATAATGTATTTCCCTTTTTTAACTCTCTGATTTGTTTACCATTAGATATGAAATCCAGGCTAGCATGGTACAACATTCTTTTTGAATTATGAGGATAAGTAAGGAAGGAAAGATGGCACTTTTCTGCCATTACTGCATGTGACATTAAGTTGTCTTTTGTTCTTTATTTAAGTTGCACTGAATGTAATGATACAATCCCAGTGCTATGAAATATACAAGTGAGTATGAACAGGAAGAATTTAAAGTCATTACTGGACAAAATGGTCTGTCATTCAGAATAGTTAACATAAAAAGCCAATATGATAGCAGAACTGAACTTATCTTCTTGTGAATCTTGCTAGGAAACCACAGTAGGACATATGCAGAAAAACCTCCTGCTGCATAGTTATACTGATGAACAGACTCCAGCCTGTCTGGGCTCTATCTGCATCTTTTCATAGAGATTATCTTAGAACTCATTTATCATATGCTTTGAACGCTGTGCTTAAAGCATATCTAAAGACATTTTCAAAGTGATTTCCAATATTTTTTATGTGTAGCTTTTATTAAAATAATACATTTTGATCCTGCCAATAAGGTCCTTTTTCGGTCACCTGCCAATCATGCACCTACTTTTTCGTCCTGTCACATGCTTCCCTTGTGGGGACCTCAATTGGCCCTGCAAACACACAATATCCGCTTGGCCACCACCCTATAGTAGAAGTACTGCTACAGGGCAGCAGGGCTGCGTAAAGTCACGTATATATACGTGATTTGCATTTCCGGATAGGGGGTATCGCGCTCTACCCATGTCGCTATTTGCAGCTAGGGATGTCAATCACCAAGTCCTGGCCAGCAATTGGTGATCGCCGTGTAAACAACACAGATCTCTCTGCTGTCAGCATGGACATAATGTTTGGTATCTGTCTGCACAGCACAGAAATACAAAGCAGCATGTTTCCCTAGTAAAACACAGCACACACAGTTAAACACACACAGCACACAGTTAACCTTTGATTGCCCATACGTTAACCCCTTCCTGCCCAGTGTCATTAGTACAGTGTCAGTGCTTCTTATTAGCACTGTTCACAGTATTAGTGTAACTGGGGATGTCATTTGCAGTTAGTCAGTTCCCTCCCAGTGTCAGAATGCCCACTGCAGTCCCACAGTCCCTCTATAAGTCACTAATCGCCACCATTACTAGTATAAAAAAAATGTAAATTAAAATTCCAGTATATATACTGCCATTTGTAGACGCTATAACTTTCACATAAACCAATTAATTTACACCCATTGGGATTTTTTGTTTTAGCAAATACATGCAGATGAATACATTTTGGCCTAAATTTATGAAGAAATTAGTTTTTAAAAATTTTTATTGGATATGTTTTATAGCAAAAAGTCAAAAATATTGTCTTTTCTTCAAAATTGTTGGTTTTCTTTTGTTTATAGCGCAACAAATTAAAAACAGGTGACCCAATGCCACAGAAAGAAAGCTCTATTTGTGGGGAAAAAAGGACATAAATTTCATCAATGTACAGTGTTGCATGACCGTGCAATTGTCAGTTAAAGTAACGCAGCACTGTATCGCAAAAATGGCCTGATCAGAAAGGGGGGATAAATCTTCTGGAGGGCAAGTGGTTATTTAGGCATGCTCCACCATGGTCACTCTCAAACTGCCAGTCCAGAGCAATGATATGCAGTTATCTGAAGAAGTTCAGATATGTAGACAGAAAAGTTGTGGAAAGAGGCTATAGGAGATCAGAAGCATTAAGGTGTACAATAAGAATGAGAAGAAGTGAATTCAGTATTTTATGATATGTATCATTAACATTAATTGTTCTTTAGCAAACTAATAGGGGGATTTACTAACATTGTAGCATGCACAATTTGGTGCAGCTTTGCATAGAAACCAATCAGCTTCCAGGTTTTATTGTCAAAGCTTAATTGAATAAGCTGAAGTTAGAAGCTGATTGGCTACTGTGCACAGCTGCACCAGATTCTGAGTGCTTCAGTTTTAATAAATCTCCCCTAAAATTTCATTCAGTTAGACTCTCTGTTTAAAAAAAAAGACTGGGTAAATATTGAAGCCAGTACTGTGTGGATTACTAGTAGGTGTAAAAAAAAATGAAAAATGACCAACTGAGGGAGGAAAATTGAACAGACATCCTACTGCAACACGATTTTATTTTTTTTCAGAATAAATATCAGCTTTCCTATTGACTTCTATCGTCAATAGCAAGTTGCAGCAAAAATTGCACTAGTGTGAACCAGACATAAGAATGATGTCAGATGCACAAATCCATCACTTGACAAAAAATGGTAACAACATTATTGCTAAAGTGGCTGCAAGTCTGTCCCTATGGATCTGCTCCCTCTGTTGGTGAGGCAGCAAGATGTGCAGCTCTGTTGCTGGCCTGAATTCTGATGAATCTCGATTGCTAGCAAGCAACATCTCCATTCAATAGGAAGAAGCAGACAGTTTCTTTCCAATCCTGCCACTGGCAATTTTGACAAGTCACCAGTAGCAGGACTGCTAGCTGCAGAGTTACCTTCGAAACTTTGAAGAAGGGAGTACGTCTCCAGAAACGCGTCAGCCTACCTCATTAAGGGTCTCACCACTGACTCTTTGTCTCTGTTTTATCCCCTTTGGTTTGTGAGTATGCACTTTATGCTTTTTAAGAAACACATGTTTCACTACGGTAATGCACAAAGTGTGCGCCCTTTTTTTTTCTTTTCTTCACCAGTACCAAGGTTTCCCGAACTTCTAAGGGCTGCACCTCATTGAATGACAGTTACAGTATCCCTAGTCAACATGAAGATTTGAGCGCTGGTTTCGTTTTTTGGACTGCAGAGCAAGGGCGGACTGACAACTCATGGGGCCCCCGGGCAATAGGAGATCATGAGGCCCTTGTGTCCTTGCCCAAACAAAAAAAAGCCTATGAAAAAGTACCAGGGGCATCTCATGGGGCCCCCTACTGACCCCGGGCCCTCGGACAGTGCCCAAGTTTCCAAATGGTCAGTCTGCCCCTGCTGCAGAGTTACCTGTCTGACATTAGCTTTAGAAATCCAACTCAAAGAGTTTTTGCTGTGAACTTTAATCTTTAAGAAAGAATTAAGTCTCTTTTACTGCTTGTTAAATATTATAATGTCCATAGCCTGGGCACAGGTGCACTTTAAGTTTGTCTCATTAATATAATGTATGTCTTGTCCATAAGCATGATGAGTCAGGAATTCATTAGCCCCTTATTGACCTCCAGTAATTTGTACTAGAGTGATGAGACCCATTTTTACCACCTACCCATCTCTCTCCCTCGATCTTTTACCATAGTTAGATGACATTATGCTATAAAAGCAAGTACATTGGTAATCACAGTGCCTGAACAATTTTAGCTTTTACATACAAATTATAAAATAAATGCAATTGGTCATAGGCTAAGCCTAAAATCCTAATTCAGTGTAGCGTTTATGTGCAGAGATGTGCAAGCAGGATTAACCACATCCAATCACCTGGGGAATCAATGTTTAATCATTGATAAAATCAATGATATGCCATAGAACAATCTAGAAAGTAATTTCCACAGGCAAATGTATCATAGGCTGTATAATAAAAATGTCAAATTTTAAGGAAGACTAGAAAACTAGTGTAGGATGTCTAATGAGAGACTTGACCAGTTGGATAACTTTCAGAAATGATACACAGCTTTTAATGTTGTTTGTTGGCAATCAAGTGTGTTATTATGTACTTTTTAATTTTTTCTTAGAAGAGCTAATAATTAGAACCTTAATCCATTTTGACAACCATTGACTCCTAACTTCTATTAGCTGTGCTTGGTCACATTTAGCGTGATGCAGTTTATTGGTATAGGCATAAAACAGACAGGAAAAGAGAAAAATTTTACAGTTACTTTTGCTACAGAGAGGTATAAATGTAATAGTAGCTATACAATGCAATTCAGCTTTTATTCAGGCTGATATAATAAAAGATTTTGTTTTTCAATAACATTGTTCGAACAATGGTTCCTTGTTTGTGTGCAGTATTTTGTACACTTAACAGTACTTGCAATGTCCACTCTGGATTTACCAAACCAGAAAATCTCTTATACTTTGATAGGAATTGATTCATCATACAGACGGATTTATTAACATCATTAATTCATTCAGGTCCTTAGAAGTAACAGGGTTTTTTTGTCTGTATACTACTGGGAAATGTTTCTGTGTTTAATTGTATTCACTTTTTCTATCACCTTTCTCCTGGTATTTGAACACATATGTCATTCTGTCTTTAACCTGATTCATACAATTGTATAGCTAAGCATTTCCCCACTAGGTGCATCCATTGGGAGGCATTCATTTCTTAAACTCACCACTTCAGAAACAAGTTCAGCCATTTCTCCAAGGATCAGTGAATTTCATATTGATAGATTGTGAAATGAAAAGACATCTTAAAATATATCCACTAATATGTATGGAGCAACACTGTGTTACCAGCAGCAAGTGTGGAGTGCAGCAAACTCCCATTAAATAAAACACGTATCACAAAGCATACCATGTTCTCCCCCTCAGATCTAACTGCAAGTTATCAACTATTTTCCACAAACGCGGTCACTTTGATATTATAGTATCAAAGACACTACAATAACAAACGTGTGCTGTATTTAAAGTATCTAGTTGTAGCAACTGAAAGAGACAGAAAGTAAAATCTGCAACAATGTAGATATCTCTCATAGTCTGCTCTCAGCCAGTAATCCTCTTAATGTGGGTAAAAATGTTGTTTCTTAAAGCGGAGTTCCACCCAAAAGGGGAAATTCCACTTTAAAATTTGTTCCCCTACTCCCCATTAAGGATTGGCACCTTTGAGGAGTAGAAGGGGAACGGGTACCCAAATTTGACAGGTACCCGCTCCCACTTCCGCTGTGATTGCCTAGGCAATCGGAAACGGAAGTTGTCCTCTTACCCTCCCTCCCCGAAGTCTTGTGGGACACGTGACAGGTCCCAGAAGATGACGGGGCCATTCAGGAAGTGCAGCGCTACTTGCGCATGCGTAGTGGGCACCCGGCTGTGAAGCTGCAAGCTGTCACAGCCGGTTGCCCACACTGAAGATGCCTGCCTCCTGGAATACAGGACAGCTGGTGAAATGGGCTGCAGTGGGGCAACGCGGGATTGTGGGACAGGTGAATGGCTGGTTTTTAAAAGTCAGCAGCTACAGTTTTTTAGAGTGAGTAGAACTCCACTTTAAGCCCAATACACATGGGCCAAATATCTGCCTAAATCAGCTGGTACAATAGATACCGGCTGAAATTCAGCCCATGTGTACAGGTCTTTGTATGACGGAAGCTGATCTCTCGGCCGACTTTTGTCGAATGAGCTTGCTGGAAAACCAGCAGCCAATCAGCATCCAATCAGCACTTTCAAGCCAATGTCTGCAAGCACTGACCAGTGTGTTCTGGCAGGGGGGCAGTCCCCCTGTCAGAACACGATAGCTCAGCTGGGAGATCGCTGTACCAAAATCGCATTGTTTGTACAGCGACCTCTTGGCAAGCTCCTCAGTTTTTTTTTTTGTTCAACCCGCTGGGCTGAATGAAAAAAAAAAAACCTACCATGTGTTCCAGGCTTTACTCTTAAGATATAATGTGTTCTTTGCTCCACTGTTAACTTATTTTCTGCTAGATAACAAATTGGATCCATATTTTTTCAGTGCAGACTTGCAAAATGGAATTCCAAAACTGTACAAGCCTGTAGCAAGCTGGTATTTATTATCCAGCCAAAAATTTAATTTGGATCCAAAGTGGAGTGCACAGTGTGCTTTCTGAGAGATATATATTGCATACATTACTAGCCATAATGTTTTCTTTTCCTTTTTTTTTTTACAAAAACTGTGAAATCAAAATAAAATAATTAATGTGACAGTATAGCCCTGGCCAAAAGTTTTCAGAATGACACAATTAATTTTCACAAATTTCACAAGTCTGCTGCTTCAGTGTTTTTAGATCTTTTTGTCAGATGTTACTATGGTATACTGAAGTATAATTGCAACCATTTTATAAGTGTCAAAGGTTTTTATTGGCAATTACATTAAGTTTATGATAAGAGTAAATATTTGCAGTGTTGGCCCTTCTTTTCAAGATCTCTGCAGTTCACCCTGACATGTTGTCAATCAACCTCTGGGCCACATCCTGACTGATGGCAGCCCATTTTTGCATAATCAGTGCTTTGAGTTTGTCAGAATATGTGGGTTGTTTTTTCTTACCTGCCTCTTGAGTATTAACCACAAGTTCTCAATGGGATTAAGATCTGGGGAGTTTTCTGGCCATGAACCCAAAATTTCCAAGCCAAACCCAAAAATGTTCTCCGAGCCATTTAGTTAGCACTTTTGTCTTATGGCAAGGTGCTCCATCATGCTGGAAAAGGCATTTTGTCACCAAACTGTTCTTGGATGGTTGGGAGAAGTTGCTCTCGGAGGATGTTTTTGTACCAATCTTTATTCATGGCTGTGTTCTTAGAAAAAATTGTGAGTGAGCCCACTCCCTTGGCTGAGAAGCAACCCCACACATGAATGGTTTCAGAATGCCTCACTGTTGGCGTGACACTGGACTGATGGTAGCGTTCACCTTTTCTTCTCCAGACAAGGTTTTTTTCTCGATGCCCCAAGCAATCAGAAAGGGGATTCATCAGAGAAAATAACTTTACCTCAGTCCTCAGCAGTCCAATCCCTGTACCTTTTGCAGAATATCAGTCTGTCCCTGATGTTTTTTAATGTTTTTCTTGGAGAGAAGTAGCTTCTTTACTGCCATTCTTGACACCAGGCCATCCTCCAAAAGTTTTCCCCTCACACCTGCCTGCTTCCATTCCTGAGCAAGCTCTGCACTAGTGGTGCCCCGATCCCGCAACTGAATCAACTTTAGGAAATGGTCCTGGCACTTGCTGGACTTTCTTAGGCACCCTGAAGCCTTTTCCTCTCCTTGAAGTTCTTGATGATCTGATAAATGGTTGATTTAGGTGCAATTTTAGTAGCATCAATATCCTTGCCTGTGAATCCCTTTTTGTGGAAAGCAATGATGACTGCACATGTTTCCTTGCAGGTAAATTAATATTTTTGTCATTTTCAAAACTTTTGGCCAAGGCTGTACATGGTACCCAAATATCAATCAAATATACAGAAAAAAAACATAAAAAGATCACTAACGGAAACAAACTAAATTACCCTATACACAGCGCAACCCGCTCCCCCCACACTTTTTTTTTTTAAAAAGGTAGATACACATGGTCATTCTGTAGTATTTCCTTAGCAGAATAGAATACTTAACAAAATCCTTAGATATTAAAATACCAATAAAAAAAGGCAAACTCCCTCTGAGAACAATAAGACACCTAATACATAGATGTTCCAATTAACAGAATTATCTAACTCATGCCTAATGCAGGCCATAGATGGGTCGTTAATCGTCCGATTTTTCAGCTGAAAGAAAAATCGGCCGATTTTCGTACCGTTAGTGGATTAGTTCGTCGGACGTTTTTCATGTATTTTGCACTTTCAGATTATCGGTTATGTTGGGAAATATGCTGCCGATTTGGCCGATCAGACGATTTTCCCGGCAATGATGGCCAAATCGGATGATTGTTTTAACAATAACAAATCTGCGCATGAGCTGTGACCTGAAAGGGACAGAAGTTATGGGGTGAACTTTATGATTTAGTCGGATGAATTTTTTTTTATTCATTGGTGGCAACGTCGGCCGAACGAACGACCGATTTTTCGTTTATCGTTTAAAAAAAACGGCCGATGTTTGACCCGTCTATGGCCTGCATTAGTGTGCAGCACTTAGCTGTGATATATGGGTAGTACACCAGTCTTGTCTTTAAATTTGCAGATGGCTCTTCAAAGGTCTGCAAAGAGCAGATATATGTTCAGCCCATCCTCAATTAACCAGTGCAGATGCTGTATGCTGTCTCTATGCAATGAGTGCAGCTCAAGATAAACTGCAAGATAGTCAAGTCCTGTCATCTGTCTGGCATTTTAAGTAGCATACACCACTGCACGGGTGTGGTGTAAATGGGGTACATAGATGACAATTGTTTCCATTTGTCCTAAATTGAACCTGCTTTGACCAATGCTGATGATTAACGCAGCTCAATGCACCTGGTGTGAACAAGCAGAACTGAAAGTTTACCTTTTTTTACTATCGCAGTATAATGTGTTTTGTCCATTATGATTAGCTTGGTTTGGTTAAGTGTCAGTGTAGTTGATTTTTAAAGGCTCTTAAAAAAATTGCTGGCAGGCAGGTTTTAATTGTAGAAGAGACTTTATGTGTCTTTTGTAAAAAAAAAAAAAGTGTCTTACTCACTTGCTAGCAAATGTTTCTTTTAAATGCACTGTAAGGTAACTGTATGCACAGCTCAGCTGGGTGTCAGGGTGAATTATCTCGAGGTTGTATGTGCAAGAGTTTTGTTATTCCTGACCAGACAATCAAGACTCTGAAGAAGAGTAGGCAAAGATGTCCTTGCAGACCTGGACAGGGGGCTCTTTGAAAGGTAAGTCTGCCATAATGTTTAACTATGCTTTGCATACTTGCACATTATGGCAAAAACCCTGGGCACCAGCTTTTGAGTTTATTTCTGCTGTAATTTGGTCATATTTTGGTCATCGGATTTACAAATTATTTGTGGTTTATCAGAAATATGTAGCTGTATCTTTGAACATTGTAGTTGAAACATTCCAAACCTGTAGAACTGCTCCAGACCTACTCCTTTCATTTGTCTGTGGACACAGAGGCCACCAGCTCAAAGAAGCCCATCTTGGCTCACCATTAAAGAGAATAGGTTAATAAATGCCGCACTCCATCTCTGCTGTTCCAAGTAGTTTTACTCAATCATCAACAATGTAGCTACAATCATGATCTCTCCATAAAAAAAAAACTCATAACGCACCTCACCAAGATTTACTTAATCACATGAAATGCATTAAGGAGGTGGTGGTTTTTATAGTGGAGACATCATGGTTGCAGCTTCATTGTTGATTGCATAAAACTACTTGGAAGACCAGAGACTGGAATGTGGCTCAAATTCATATATTCTCTGTGTCTTTGGGCAGTCACCTGTTTTTCTTTTAATTATTATTCTTTAAACAATATGGCATTAGGAGTACAGATGACAAGTACACATTGTATGGCTTGATATGGAGAAGAAATGAAAAAAATTATCCCTTGAAGTAACTGACTGGTGATGGTTTCACTTATTGCCATTCTGAAATGTGCATATACCCAGAGCCAACTAATAATTCAGAAGCTACTCAAACTGAATGGTACTTCCTGTACCATCCTTCCTGCAAATGAATATAAACCACCAATATATCTGGCCAATATATACCATCGTATTGCTCCTATGAGACATGCAAAACTATTCAGAGATCTCAATTTCAAGTATGCTTTTAGTAGTGTATATAAACGATAGCTTCAAGTTAAATATTTCTTTTTGCCATAATGCGGTTTGAAATTCTCTATGTTAAACACTTGCTATTCATTGTGTTTCTGACCCCATTAGTGAAAAAAGGGAAATGGTCTCTGTGTTTAGGCAGTAATTTACATTATGCCTGCTTTCCCATCCATCTTACTCACAGAGTTATTTTTTCCATCCTATGCACACGAGAAGTGATGGCTACCTGTGTGACTTCAACCCACAAAGCTCACTTATCCAGTAACCTGACCGCAAATATTCCAGTACTATATAACTGAGTCTGACTTTGTTGCTGAAGCAGGAAAGTGTTATCTGGGTATTTATGGAAACTGCTAGTGAATGGCGCCACTGCAATGGGGATCATAGATAGGCTTTCCATAATCAAGATATAGAAATAAGAACATTTATGTGGTATTGTGCCTGGACAGAACCTAACACTCAAAGATTGTTTCTTTTTAGGGTTCCCAGTGTTCTAAAATAGATCTGTTCCAATGTATATCATATTAATCCAAGTTTCACTGATGCAAATATTTTGAAAGATATGTTGTAGTGAAGATTTACAGTACTTTCTGAAATCTTGGCTTGCATCATCCAAATCCAATTAAACCATTGATGCTAAACCTACTCTGTTTTCAGAAGATGCATGTTCACGAAGATGCTCAGCTGTAAGCAAGGGTCATCAATAGCCTCTTTCACAGCTATGTTGTTATGCCCCCCTGCCTGTTGGCACAGTATATAAAATACAGATTACATATGCTTTACAAAACTGGCCAGGGGCAGCCATTCCTGTGCAGCTGCATAAGGGTCCTCTACAATATGGGGGTCCATGTATACTATCTACCAATACATCTTAAATATGTTTTTGTGCTTGGCAATAGTTGAACTGGGAGGACAACAAAAACTATTCTTCCCTATGGGCCCGATGGTGTCTATTTCCACCACTATGTAAGGCAGCTAGTAAATTGCACATTTAGCACAAGTGTACCCTGCCTCTGTAAGAACAAAGATAATTTGACTTGTCGGGTAGTGTCTACAGATATACAAACGTAAAGTTGAACTGTGTTATGCAACCCCCACTCCCATGTGGCTCAAGACTGACAATAGGCCACTCAGGCACCAAGTGCTGCTTGGCAAAATGGCAAAGCAGAATATATACCTAACGCTTACCCCCACAGAAGCCAATGGATATGAGGAGTTTTCTGTTCTGCCACAACTTTTTAAATTGTTAGGACTCCGCTGACACACCTGTGTAACTTAAAAGTTATTTTGCTACCACTCTATAATACTGCACAGAAAATAGGTCAAAAGAAACTGGATGGTGGGCTGAAAGGATGTATTATCACAATACAGTTAAGCAATGCGTGACACCATGAATTGAACATGTTTAAAGTTACTGTACTAGATGTGAACATTGACCCATAAGATGGCAATCATCTCAACTGTTGTGCTGCTAAGCGGAACTAAAACTGATGCAAACAGGGTTAGGAGTATCAGCATTACCTAACCCAAAAATAAAGGTCCTTGTGTGCACAGTTCGCATACAGCCCCAATGGTGGGTGGGTGTATGCATTCCTAACAAAGGGGTACCCATGGAGGTGACTATAAAATACCTGGCACCCAATTGTCATAAATAGCCACTTTTATTGGGACCCTTCTGTAAGGTGATGCACATGGAGCAGTCCTTTCAAGAGTGTGTAATGGATGGCTGATGGGCTGCTAAGTGAACAGCAGTCTTTATTGCATTAACTGTGTCAGTGTTGGTATATGTACAGATATTTCCCTCCTGGTACACAGGAATTCAGTCAAGACCACATGGCGGTCTACTGTCCTCAAGTACCTGGTGGCTCAATCCTCCTGAATGGGTCCGCACAAGGCTCAGTCTCTCTGCTGTGGTCTTCACGGGCTATGTGCTCTCTAATGTATGCACACATGGCAAGAGGTCTCCCAGTTTTTTCCCAAGACAAAGCATATGATCCCTCTGTAGCTCAGTCATCATGCTCTTATGGCTGCAGCAAGGACACCCAATCTGTGCACAGGCTCAGCAAAGGCAACAGGTCAACATTCTCTGGTCTCCGCACCGCTCTGAGATTGCTCCCTGGTCTTTGCACAGTCCAAACCAAGGCTACCCATCTGTAAGGCTTGGTGTCCTCATGCAAAAGACCCATATCTCTTCATAATTGCACAGGAAAAGTTCTATCTTTCCTCCTCTATTGTGCAGGGAATACTGGTTAGTGAAATCCACAGCTTTATCAGCCTCCCTTCACTGGCATTGTACTGTGCCCCTTTAAGGACTACATTTCCCAGGTGCTGCTGGATAGCAAGTCCTTTTGTCACTGATTGGCTCAGAACCTCTGCTGCTGAGGGTAGAAGTGAACAGGGTATATCACACAGAGCCCGCTCTGTTCACACAGCAGGGAAGCAAGGGGTGAGAGCTGGCTGCTGGATAACACACAGAAGTCCCAGCTCTGTCACCGGCTACATACATGTTTTGTATACCTAGAAATAGCAGGATTTTTAGCAAGGCACCTGCAGCAATAGGAGCAGTAAGTAGGCACAGGTGGATACCTACTATACCTTGGTGTGGGGAGGCTTGAGGGGATTTGTTCTAGTAAATGTTTACTTAGAAAGCAAGACCTTTCTGTTTTCTGCAACGTAATACGTGGGCAGCCTGAAATGTCATGGATTCTGACTGTTCCCAAAACTTCACTGCATCTGAGTACCACAAACCAAAAATGCTTTTTAATTCATTTTCAATGTTCAAAGCAAACTCCTCCATCCATGTCTCCATGCTTTATTTTGGTGGGAAATCACTTTGAAAAACTTTGACTTTTTGCTATTAAACTTGTCCAGTAAAAAAAAATTTAAATCAAATTTCATCATAAATTTAGGCCAAAATGTATTCTGCTACATGTCTTTGCTAAAAAAAACATCCCAATACATATAAATGAATTGGTTTGCGTGAAAGTTTTAGCATTTACAAATGGCGGTATATATACTGGAATTTTTTTTCAATTTTTACTAGTAATGGCGGCGATCAGTGACTTATAGCGGGACTGCGGCAGACATTCTGAAAATGGGGGGAACAGACTTGGTGTCACTGACATCCCCAGTGACACCAATACAGTGATCAGTGCTAAAAAAAGCACTGACACTGTACTAATGGCACTGGGCAGGAAGGGGTTAACATGAGGGGCGATCAAATGGTTAACTGTGTGCTGGGAGAGTTTTACACAGGGGGCCCTGTCAATGTGCTTAACTGTAAGCACACTGCTTTGGATGGCTGTGCTGTGCTTTGACAGCCGCGGCCACGAATGGCTCGCTCGCGCCCCCTACCCCGAAATGCAAAATATAAAAAGTATATATACATAATTTTGTGCACCCGTGCCGCCCTGTAGCAGTAGCAGTAGCGGTTGAACATTCTGCATAATGATTTGACAACATTTTAGATAACTATCTTATACACTGCTCAAAAAAATTAAAGGAACACTTTTTAATCAGAGCATAGCATCAAGTCAATTAAATTCCTGGGTATTGATCTGGTCAGTTAAGTAGCAGAGGTGGTTGTTAATCAATTTCTGCTGCTTTGGTGTTAATGAAATTAACAACAGGTGCACTAGATGGGCAACAATGAGAAGACCCCCAAAACAGGAATGGTTTTACAGTTAGAGGCCACTGACATTTTTTCCCCTACTCATCTTTTCTGACTGTTTTTCACTAGTTTTGCATTTGGCTAGGGTCAGTGTCACTACTGGTAGCATGAGGTGATACCTGAACCGTGCAGAGGTTGCATGGGCAGTCCAACTCCTCCAGGATGGCACATCAATACGTGCCATTGCCAGAAGGCTTTTTTGTGTCTCAAGAGCATGGAGTAGATTCCAGGAGACAGGAAGTTACACTAGGAGAGCTGGAGAAGGCCGTAGAAGGTCCTTAACTCATCAGAAGGACCAGTATCTGCTCCTTTGTGCAAGGAGGAACAGAATGAGCACTGCCAGAGCCCTACAAAATTACCTCCAGCAGGCCACTGGTGTGAATGTCTCTGACCAAACAATCAGAAACAGACTTCATAAGGGTGGCCTGAGGGCCCGACATACTCTAGTGGGCGCTGTGCTTACTGCCCGGCACCATAGAGCTCAATTGGTATTTGCCACTTAACACCAGAATTTGCAGGTCCCTCACTAGTGTCCTGTGCTTTTCACAGATGAGAGCAGGTTCGCCCTGAGCACGTGAGAGATGTGAAAGGGTCTGGAGAAGTCATGGAGAACATTATGCTGCCTGTAACATTGTTCAGCATGACTATTTTGGTGGTGGATTGGTGATGTTTTGGGGAGGCATATCCATGGAGGGACGCACAGACCTCTACAGGTTAGACAATGGCACCCTGACTACCATTAGGTATCATGATGAAATCCCATTGTCAGACCCTATGCTTATGCAGTGGGTCCTAGGTTCTTCCTGGTGCATGACAATGCCCGGCCTCATGTGGCGAGAGTATGCAGGCAGTTCCTGGAGGATGAAGGAACTGATACCATCGAATGGCCCCCATGCTCGCCTGACCTAAATCCAATAGAACACCTCTGGGATATCATATTTTGGTCCATCCGACGCCACCAGGTTGCACCTCATACTGCCCAGGAGCTCAGTGATGCCCTGGTCCAGATCTGGGAGGAAATACCCCAGGACATCATTTGTCGTCTCATTAGGAGCATGCCCCAACATTGTCAGGCATGAATACAGGCACATGGGGGCCATACAAACTACCATTTTGAGTTGCTGCAATTAAATTTCAGCAAAATGGACTAGCCTGCTGCATCATTTTTTCACTTTGATTTTCAGGATGTCTTTGAATTCAGTCCTCTGTAGGTTGATGATTTTCATTTCCATCAAATGTTGGAACATTCTTACATTCCTAACACATTTCCCAGTCCATATCAGTATAGATATCCAGCATGATATTTTTCCCCATTGAGATCTGATGTATTCCTTTAATTTTTTTGAGCAGTGTATATGACTATATAGAATCATATATGACCAATAGCACCCATTAACTGAACAAGCGGCACATAACCATGAGCCCCAGGGACATGCAATATCTCACCAACTAATTTTCTTGGTGACACATCTTCTTATCCATGGCCTGCCTATTTTTTTTAGTGTTGTTAATATTATCTCGTACAGAACTGAAAACAAATCCATTTGCAGTCTTAGGTTGATATTTGTAGCTTCATATCAGTATGTGTTGTAGGGTTGGTCTGGTTTCAAAGCTTCAGCTAATCATAACAAAACCAAAAGAAATGGGTTCATGTCATAAAATTTATCTTGTATCTTACTGTAACTTGGCAATAATCATCCAAATAAATTATGATATTTAAAAACAGCATATCGTCAAGTGGAATTCTGTGGTTTGAAATGATGATTAGTCCACCCCTTTCCTTATTCTTCCTGCTTCTCACTTGTTGGCCTGTCAAAGTGCCAGACTTCACGCTGCTTGGACATTTCTTATCACCGCCACATGCAAAGTGTTCAGTAGTCCTGAACAATGTCAGCCTGACCAGCGCCAACACAATGGAGCTGGCACCTAATGTTCTGTCCTTGGGCTGATCTCACTTCTTACTGAGCCAGAACTTCCAGCTCACAGTAAACACACAGTCACACTGTACAAATGTCTTGCACTGTTATTTTATTTATATTTCTGAGAGCAAGGAACTCTCCATCTTGGGGACACATATATTTCATAGAGGGTTGGCTGATCTGATGAGAAATCATGTGTTACCTGTGCACTTTTTGCCTCAGTGACTTAGTGTTATGTTGTATTCAAAGCCATTTCACAAGCTATAATTCTAGTGTGAGTCAAGACCACAATGAAGGAATCCATTTGTAGCTCCATTGTAAGTGAAGCCTAGCATTAGGGCCTGACTTTTCACATGCTACTGCACTGACAAATAGTTAAATCAACAGTTTAAAGTGTTACTAAACCCACAACAGTAAAACCAGTCTATATATGCAGTAAAGCATGCTTGTTATACTCACTGTGGAACCTAAGGGGTTAATCCTCTGCATTGTGTAAAAAGGCTGTTTGATCCTGACTCCTCTGATCCTCACCTTCTTCCAGTGTCCCCCTCTTGTCTCCTGATAAGACATATTGTGTGGAGTCACTCTGTGCTTGCACAGTTTGGTGTGTATTTGGGAAGGTCTCCTGAGGTTATCTTTTAAAAACGCTTCTAAATGCTAATGCATATAAATGGGCATAAACGCAGTATGCAAATGTGGCGAAACTGACATTTTTTAACCTACGTTTTCCATTATTCAGTTTCCATCGTTCAGAAGAGTTTTCCCGTATACATGAGCCCTCACTCTATCTCCCAATGCTGTCCCCTGCAGTGAGTTTCTCCACCACTAGCTGGTGATGCGTTTCCTCCACCCACTTTCTATGAGTCCAGGGTGTCAGGGCTCTTCCCCCTGAGGGGCATGTCATCAGGCTGCTCTGGCAAAGAGGTATATCTTAACCATTAGCCGCCAAGCCAATGGCCGTTTAGTGGCCGGCAAAATCCTTCAGCGTTCTGGGTGGACACCATATGGCGTCCTCCCGGGCATGCGCAGTTTGCGCGCCTGCAGAGCCGCACAGCGGCGTGATCTGTCACGGCCGATGACAGATCTGAGTACCGGCCCCGTTGCCGGTACCATGTGACCTACTGTGACCAATCACAGCAGGTCACATGACAGTTGTATACAATGGATGGCTTCATTCATGCCATCCATTGTATACTAGTGTCTAGCTGTGAATGGTCACAGCGATCACATGCACAAGCTGGGTCAATCACAGCCCAGCGGTGTCATGTGATTAGCCGTGGCCAAATCAGAGCTAAGCACAAAAAAAAAAAAAAACCTGAATGAATCGATGTCATTCAGGTAAATGCTTGCTTATAGCAAAGTAATTCTTTGCTATAAGCAAATTGTGTAAAAAAAAAAAAATACTGATCACTTCCCCAAAGTAGTACAATGCTACTATGG
The DNA here is from genome assembly GCF_062004578.1 of Staurois parvus. NCBI lineage: Eukaryota > Metazoa > Chordata > Amphibia > Anura > Ranidae > Staurois > Staurois parvus. The sequence goes on from NW_028318216.1 coordinate 539,714, forward strand.
AAACATTGTACTACTTTGGTCATAGTGAAATATGAAAAAACTATCTTGAAAAAAAATGTAATAAAAAATTAAAAATAATAAAAAAAATAAAAACAAATTATATATTTTTTTTTTCATACTGTCACCAGTCAGTGTCCCTGATCACCGCAATGCCAGTTATATGATGACACTGTACTGCACTGGTGACAGTATGTAAAAAAAAAATAATTTTTTTAATTTTTTCATTTTCCGAAAAATTATGGCAAAAAGAATACAACTTCAAAAAACTTGTCATGCCTCTTATGAAATACGTCGGACAGTCTACTTTACAAAAAGGGGTCATTTGGGGGATATCTGTACTGTTCTGACATTCTTGGACCTCAAGAATTTAGATTGGCTGTCAATACTTCAGGATTGATCAACATTCAGATCTATACCATAGTTTGTGAACTCTATAACTTTCCTCCAAACTAAAAAATACATCCTAATTTGGGTTATTTTCACCAAAGACATATAGTAGAATACATTTTGGCCTAAACTTATGAAGAACAATTATTTATTTGCAAACTTTTATAACAGAAACAAAGAAAAACTTTTTTTTTTTCAAAATGTGGGTTTTTTTTTGTTAATTTAGCAAAAAATAAAAACCCCAGTGGTGAATAAATACCACCAAAAGAAAGCTCTAGTTGTGTGAAGAAAATGATAAAATTTTAGTTTGGGTACAATGTTGTATGACTGCGCAATTGTCATTCAAAGTGTGAGAGCGCTGAAACCTGAAAAATGGCCTGGGCAGGAAGGGGGTAAAAGTGCCCGGTATTGAAATGGTTAACATGATTTTTTTCTTTAATTGAGAGTCTGCAGGTGATGGAGGGAACTGGAGTTTGAAGCAGACCTTGCCCTAAAAAGGCAACAGCTGCTAAATTGACAATACTTCCCTACAAAAATAAAAGCCCTATGAAACAAAAAACACACACCTGAGGAGAAGAGATAAAAAACATACTTACCTTGCACCCTTTCATTGAAGGTGAAGTTGCAGACTTTCTAGTAAGATCCTGGGAAATTCCTGGAAAATTTTAAACATTATATAGTGTCCATACAGCTGATGTCTGAATTCCCTCTCACTCCTAGCTGCTAGCACCATTGTGATTCACTTCACAAAATGAAAAAATAAAATTAAAATTATGTGCAGCACTTATCATCTATAAATCAAATACTCAACTATATACAGTAGCATAACAATGACATTACATCCACTTGAAGACCACCTAATGTACATATACATTGAGGATTTCAAGTGTTATACTGGGATGATGCATGCCAGGCATCAGTGCGACGTTTTTTTTTTTTTTGTGGCCAGCTTTTTTAGTAAAAGCCATCCTAGCAATTAGCCACTGGATTGCTTTCACAGGTGGTGGGACGGGTTGCCCCGCTGCCCGCTGGTGCCTCTCTGGGTTCTCTATCTTACTGGGGAACTTGGAACTGAAGTTGGCACTTCTGCCGGCTTACTGTAGAGCTTTCGGGGATCAGAAGGTCCCTGATGAGCGTTATGAGATAGGTGACAACCATTTTCATCACTTTCATCGGTTTCTCCAGATGTAAACGGCGCCATTTTTAAAATATCTTGGTGTGATCAAATGCTTTTAAGGGCAAAAAGACCCAAGATCTCTCCCTAAAAAGTACCTGTCACTGCCTATTACTGTCACAAGGGATGTTTACATTCCTTATGACAGCAAAAAAGTGAATAAATAAAGTGATTTAAAAAAAATTAAGAAATAATGTAAAAATAAAGTAAATAAATAACAAAAAACATTTTCTATCAGGTTGAGGTCAGGACTCTGTGCAGGCCAGTCAAGTTCCTCCACCCCAAACTCACTCATACATGTCTTTATGGACCTTGCTTTGTGCACTGGTGTGCAGTCATGTTGGAACACAAAGGGGCCATCCCAAAACTGTTTCCACAAAGTTGGGAGCATGAAATTGTCCAAAATGTCTTGGTATGCTGGTGCTTTAAAAGTTCCCTTCACTGGAACTAAGGGTCCAAGCCCAACTCCTGAAAAACAACCCAACACCATAATCCCCCCTCTACCAAACTGTACACTTGGCACAATGCAGTCAGGCAAGTACTGTTCTCCTTGCAACTGCCAAACTCAGACACATCCATCAGATTGCCAGACAGAGAAGTGTGATTCGTCATTCCAGAAAACACTGCTCTAGAGTCCAGTGGTCGTGTGTTGACACCACTGCATCCGACGCTTTGCTTTGCACTTGGTGATGTAGGGCTTGGATGCAGCTGCTCACCTGTTGATACCCATTCCATGAAGCTCTCTTCATACCCATTCCATGAAGCTCTCTTCATGGAATGGAATGACAGTTGAGTACTTTTGCGCACTGTGCACTTCAGCATGCGATATGTCTTGTTACGGGCCTAACACTTCGTGGCTGAGTTGCTGTTGTTCCCAGTTGCTTCCACTTTGTTATAATACCAGTAACAGTTGGAATATTTAGTAGCAAGGAAATGTCATGGATGGATTTATTGCACAGGTGGCAACCTATCACGGTACCATGCTGGAATTCACTGAGCTCCTGAGAGCGAGCCATTCTTTCACAAATGTTTGTAGAAGCAGTCTGCATGCCTAGGTGCTTGATTTTTATACACCTGTGGCCATGGAGGTGATTGGAACACCAGAATCCAATGATTTGGAGGGGAGTCCCAATACTTTTGGCAATATAGTTGATCTCTTTATCATAAAGTTGACATTGCATCCCTGACTCATGCCTTACCTTCCAACGCCCCTCTGCCTCTCTGTGCCTCTCCCCTCTCAGGGCAGTGTTAGATAAGCAATCTATAGTATAGTAACTTCATTCAGAAAACCCCATCTTACGTGTTACATCCAGACTTCTTCAGACACTATGAAATTACCATCATCGCTCTATATATCCTTCACTTGGTTTTCACTGTGGAGGAGTAGGTTTGGAGCCAGGTGGAAAGAAGTAATTATAACTGGAGCCCTAGAGTGCTGATGTAGATGTTGTTTACCTCTTTTAAGCTAGAAGTCCAACATCTCTGGTGGGTTCTGTATAATACCAGATGTTTAAAGTGGTATACTGCACTGATTCAAGGATGAGGTTACTCAAGATTTGAATCTCTCTTTTGTATGGTACAATATGCCACATTTTTTCACATATAATTGTTATGTATGGTTTAGCATTTGATTTATAGTAGGTAATTGCTGCATATTATTTTAATTTTAAGATCCTGGGAAAGCTGAGGATACTAAAACTCGTCAGCATATGATTCTACACAGTTCTGGAATCTCTTCCTGTGAGATTTGGTGTCCTCGGCTTTCCCAGGATTCCTCCAGAAGACCCAGTGACATCACCCATACCTAGGCAGAAGCTGGTATATAAGGGTGTAGGGTAAGCATATTTTTACGTTTTCTCCACGGGTGGTTTTTTAATTGTTTATGCAGCATTTTTCACATGGGGGGCAGAGGTCAAACTAATAAGAGGGCCATGCATATTAAAGCAAGGTCTGCTACAAGGTTTTACTTTGCAAAAAATTTGCAATGCCAGCATTGCAATGAAAAATATACTGCAAGAAAACTGACACATTTTATTTCCCTTTTTATTACCCTATAAATAGATCTCATGGGAAAACTTCTAAGTACAGGCAAATGTATTTGCTAAGTGCAGATTTTTTTGTCATTAGGTAAAGCAGTCATCTTAGCAGATTTTGACATTGCAAAACAAATCTAGTGAAGCAAACTAGCTTGTACCAAGATGCTGATGCTCAAAAACTGTTAGTGGTCTCCAACGTCTGCTTCAGAACTTTGCAACTTAAGCTAGGTATAAAACCTAACCAAATTATATTTAGTTTGCTAAAGAACTCTGTATCATACAAAATTGCTATGATTTTATTCATAACATTTTTTACACTTTTTTTTCATTTTTTGCATCTGAGTGCTGCTGACTGGCTCCAGCCTTCTTCAGCCATTTTCTATCTACCTGCACTTTAATGTCAACTGCAGATCATTGCTCAGAACTGGTTTCCTGATAGTGACAATGGTGGACTATTCCTGTGCAATAATATTGGCAAGGCTACCTGTAGTCTTAAATGTGACACATCGGGGGAGATTTATTAAAACTGTGCACCGAAAATCTGGTGAAGCTGTCCATTGTAGCCAATCAGCTTCTAACTTCAGCTTGTTCAGTTAATATTTGGCAATACAACCCAGAAGCTGATTGGTTTCTATGCAGAGCTGCATCAGATGTTGCACCATGCAGTTTTAGTAAATAACCTCCATTGTGACAACACACAATTAGAAGAAAGTTGCCACCCCATAAAAAGAAATGCCTGAGTAAGGACTTTCATGACAGACTCAAGTGGTATCACGAAAGCTGCAGATTTCAAGTCAAAAGAAAGGTTAATATAACCCACAATTTAAATGTTGCCTCTGCACTGCTATTTTATTAGCTGCATATGGTTTGTAAGAAATCCTTCTTTATTTCTTTCTTCCAATAGGTCACAGGAGCCCAAAGCTCTGGCAGGTATGTCAGTTTGTGCAGGCTGGACAATGATGCTGAATCCTTTTAGCAGTGATGTCATCCCACTGGCGTTTATTGCTCTAAAGTGTTGTCAGCCCTGAAAGAATTAATAACTATCGGCTGTGCCGACAGACATGTAAGCAGGGGTCACTCTTTTGCCCCCTTAAAAAGGATTGCTCTTTAAAATCATTCCATAAGCAGAATGGTTTAATTTCCTTCCTGGAAGGATCATATTTAAGAGTGGGGTGGAGCTTTGCTCTGAGCAGACAAGCCTGGCTTATGGGAAGAGAAGAGCCAAGAGGGAAATATGGGTTGAGGAGTTTTACCCTTTTCTTTGTTGCTCCAGGGATGGACCTCCCTGCTATTGGGCACAGAAGCTATGCTTCCACAAAGAGTGAGAGACTGTGATTTACTGAACATGAAGACAATCATTTAATTGAACTGTATGTTGCTACCTCAATAAAAATGAGTTGCACCGTGTGCAAGTAGGTAGGTGGTCTCTTCCTGTTCCTTGGGGGCCCCCTCAAGATACCAACGGTCACACCTGGACACAGCTACGAGATCTCGGAAAGTGAATGCACTCAAGTCACCTCAGTTGCGATTGCAAACACTTCAGTTTTATTGGCATAACATCAGGGTTTTTATACTGTAGTCTTTGGGCAAACAAACCCTCAGACCATCCAATCAAATACATATACATTATTTTTACCTTAACTCAACAATTATTTGTATGAGGTTTGCATTTTCACTCTTCTGCTTTATCTGTCACGCCATATCTGGTCTAACGCCCAGACCATGATTTTATCTGACCCAACGCCCAGACCATGGCTATAATCTGACCCAACGCCCAAGCTGTGGTTACAACTTTTCAGAAATGAGAGTAAAGCTTATCTCCTTTTTTGTAAAGTTTGCAAAAACACTCATTTCTACATGAAGCTGGCATAGACAGTTTTGTTAGTGTGTACAAATTTCATATATATGTATGTTAAACAAGCATCTTGTTTTAGTGTATACAAAATGGGTTCAGTTATATTCTATTTAATCCTTTCACCGAGCATGTGGCTGCTTCGAATGTTTGAAGCGGATCCCTAGTACCTTTGTTGCTGTAAAGTGGGATAGTGCCAGTTAAGCGTCTGCTAAACAGTGCATCTCATTAGGTACACACTTGAAGAAGTAGGATCCTGGTGAAACCAATTGTGTGCAAACCTGGATTGTGATGGATTGGGGAGAAAGAGCTCTATCTTCTTTGACCACATGTAAGACACTAGGCCCAATGAGTATCCCCAGCCAGAGGAGCAGTACTGACAAAAGTAACCATTAGTATGGTGAATGTGTGCATGGGGCACACCTTGGCTCAGACCCGCCATATGTGCACGTGTATGGCTGTGGACTGTGGGTGGACTGGAAGATAAGCCTTAGTCTGCCCTGTTTTAGGTAGACCTTGTTGGAGGACATGTGGGTGACTAAGTCACGTTCTGGACCTAGTCCTATTTACATATTTGCAGAGCTTTGTGGTCATATGACTGCTTGGAAGAAGATTTAAAAAAGGTATTTTCATTGAGATTTCCTACAAATTATGCAGTAGGTATAAGAACAGTTGGGAGGCAGCCTTTAAATTGTGGGTTATATTAGCCTTAACTTCAACTTTAAGGGCCAGCTCCAGGAATTAGACAATATCTATCCTTTCCACGGCCCCTCTCCTGCACTATAAGGGTTAACTGCTTTTTTAGTCTAGGGGCGTTGACATCAGGAGTAATACCTACCTTATTCCTGTCTTCAGCAGGGTCCCTCCAGCGGTACGACCAGTTCCCTAAAGTCTTCTCTCTAAGGTGCTCCTGGCAACGGTTGCATTCCTGCCTCCTCCATTTACAATGCAGGGTTAATAGCCTTGTATTGTATGTGATGATGCTAAAGGGAACCCATGACCCGAAGCACTGGAGGGAGAGGAGAACACTAGAACCGGCTGGAGCAGGGGTAAAGCTGGCCATACACTGAACAAATTTTTGATCAATGTGTGGGATCCCCCCCCTGCTCAACTGCGGTTGATTATCAAAGCAATGTTGAAAAATGATTCATCCTTTAGCAACTGCATCCAATCAGTGGTCAATGATTAGTGTATTCTGTCAGCAATGGGTGGGGAATCCTTCATCCACCTCATTTGTGTGGGTGAAGGATTTTATTTTATTTTGAATGAGCAAAAAATAACTAACCATCTATGGCCAGCTTGAGGTAAATATTATTGCCTTTTCATCACCCCTTTAGACCTAACGAGTGTAGCACTGTAAGCATAGCTTTTGTCTAATTCCTTCCAAAAGTGCTTTAAAGGATACGTTCACCTTTCATAACATGTTACATGTTACCCATATTCAATGTGTAACATGTAACATGTTATGAAATGACCGACCCTGCTCCTCGCCAATCCCCCGTTTTGATCCCTGGCCACGTCACTCATTCACAGTGTTCTGTGAATGAGAAGCTACAAGTCCCGAGAGCCTTCCGGCTGTCAGCTTGCAGTTCTCAATGAACTACCATGGCGTTGTGAGCTCTGTGGTAGATAATTGCTTCTTCCTGTCAGTAAGTACCGGCTTGTCCGTATGAGATACAAGGAAACAGATTCACTGACAGGTCTGATGGAGACCTGCAGAGCATCAGCGATCTTTACAGGCCCCTGCAGCAAAAAATAATAAATGCACTTTTTTTTTCTTGTAAAAAAATGTGCGTTTATTATTTTTTATGTTGAAATATGAACTTATCCTTTATGAAGGCTAAAAACAACTTTTGAAATGGTATAACATATTCCAGTTTATATGAGATTTTAGTGGTTGGGTTTAGATCTGCGTTAACTAAGGCTCTGTGTGTCTTCGGTATAGGAATGGCACTGCTGCTTAGGAGGAGATAAAAGATTCAGCATGGCCTACTTGTTACTTCGAGGATGTCAAACATGTCATATATACAGTTGCAAGAAAAAGTATGTGAACCCCTTGGGATTACGTGGAGTTTTGCATGAATTGGGCATAAAATGTGCTCTGAACGTCATCTAAGTCACAACAATAGAAGAACACAGTCTGCTGAACATAATACTACACAAACATTAGATGTTGCCATGGTTTCATTGCACATAACATGTAAACATTCACAGTGCAGGGAGGAAAAAGTATGTGAACCTTTGGACTTAATAACTGGTTGACCCTCCTTTGGCAGCAATAACCTCAACCAAACGTTTCCTGCAGTTGCAGATCAGACCTGCACAACGATCTGGAGTCATTTTGGACCACTCCTCTTCACAAAACTGTTTCAGTGTAGCAATATTCTTGGGATGTCTGGTGTGAATCGCTCTCTTAAGGTCATGCCACAGCATTTCAATCGGGTTGAGGTCAGGACTCTGACTGGGCCACTCCAGAAGGCGTATTCTGTGCTGTTGCAGCCATTGTTTTGTTGAATTACTTGTATGCTTTGGGTCATTGTCCTGTTGCATCACCCATCCTCTGCGGAGCTTCAGTTGGCGGACAGATGGTCGTACGTTTTCCTGCAAAATGTCTTGATAAACTCTGGAATTCATTTTCCCATCGATGACAACAATCCGTCCAGGCCCTGAGGCAGCAAAGCAGCCCCAAACCATGATGCTCCCTCCGCCATGTTTCACAGTGGGGATGAGGTTTTGATGTTGGTGTGCTGTGCCTTTTTTTCTCCACACATAGTGTTGTGTGTTCTTCCCAAACAACTCAATCTTGGTGTCATCTGTCCACTGTATATTTTGCCAGTAGTGCTGTGGAACATCCAGGCGCTCTTTTGCAAACTTCAAACGTGCTGCAATCTTCTTTTTGGACAGCAATGGCTTCCTCCGTGGTGTCCTCCCATGTACTCCATTCTTGTTTCATGTTTTCCTTATTGTAGATGTGTCAACAAAAATGTTAGCATGTGCCAGAGATTTCTGTAGGTCTTTAGCTGACACTCTGGGATTCTTCTTTACCTCATGCAGCATTCTGCGCTGTGCTCTTGCAGTCATTTTTACAGGACGACCACGCCTAGGGAGAGTAGCAACAGTGCTAAACTTTCTCCATTTGTAGACAGTCTGTCTTACCGTGGACACATCAACATCAAGGCTTTTGGAGATACTTTTGTCACCCTTTCCAGCTTCATGCAAGTCAACAATTCTTGATCGTAGGTCTTCTGAGAGCTCTTTTCTGCAAGGCATGGTTCACATCAGACAGTGCTTCTTGAAACCAGTAAACCCAAAACAGGTGTGTGTTTTTTAAGGGCAGGACAGCTGTCAGCAACACATCCAATATCATCACACTGATTGGAGTCAAGGTTGGCTCACTCCTGGCTCCAATTAGCTCTGGGAGAAGTCATTAAGCTAGGGCCTCACATACTTTTTCCTCCCTGCACTGTGAATGTTTCCATGTTATGTGCAATTAAACCATGGCAACATCTAATGTTTGTGTAGTATTATGTTCAGCAGACTGTGTTCTTCTATTGTTGTGACTTAGATGACGTTCAGAGCACATTTTATGCCCAATTCATGCAAAACTCCACGTAATCCCAAGGGGTTCACATACTTTTTCTTGCCACTGTATATATACAGTCATGGCCGAAATTGTTGGCACCCTTGATATTTCTCCAGGAAATCATGTATTTCTCACGAAACGTATTGCATTAACACATGTTTTGCTATACACATGTTTATTCCCTTTGTGTGTATTGGGACAAAACAAAAAAAGGGAGGAAAGAAAGCAAATTCGACATAATGTCACACAAACCTCCAAAAATGGGCTGGACAAAAGTATTGGCACCCTTTCACAACTGCGGATAAATAAGAATGTTACAAGCATGTGATGCTCCTGTAAACTCACCTGGGGCAAGTAACAGGTGTGGGCAATATAGAAATCACACCTGAAAGCAGATAAAAAGGAGAGACGTTCACTTAACCTTTGCATTGTGTGTCTGTCTGTGCCACACTAAGCATGGACAACAGAAAGAGGAGACGAGAACTGTCTGAGGACCTGAGAACCAAAATTGTGGCAAAATATCAACAATCTCAAGGTTACAAGTCCATCTCCAGAGAACTAGATTTGCCTTTGTCCACAGTGCGCAACATTATCAAGAAGTTTGCAACCCATGGCACTGTAGCTAATCTCCCTGGTCGTGGACGGATGAGGAAAATTGATGAAAGATTGCAACGCAGAATAGTCCGGATGGTGGATAAGCAGCCCCAAACATGTTCCAAAGACATTCAAGCTGTCCTGCAGGCTCAGGGAGCATCAGTGTCAGCGCGAACTATCCGACGACATTTAAATGAAATGAAACGCTATGGCAGGAGACCCAGGAGGACCCCACTGCTGACACAGAGACATAAAAAAGCAAGACTACAGTTTGCCAAAATGTACTTGAGTAAGCCAAAAGCCTTCTGGGAAAACGTCTTGTGGACAGATGAGACCAAGATAGAGCTTTTCGGTAAAGCACATCATTCTACTGTTTACCGAAAACGGAATGAGGCCTACAAAGAACAAAACACAGTACCTACGGTAAAATATGGTGGAGGTTCAATGATGTTTTGGGGTTGTTTTGCTGCCTCTGACACTGGGTGCCTTGACTGTGTGCAAGGCATCATGAAATCTGAGGATTACCAAAGGATTTTGGGTCGCACTGTAGGGCCCAGTGTCAGAAAGCTGGGTTTGCATCCAAGATCCTGGGTCTTCCAGCAGGACAATGACCCCAAACATACGTCAAAAAGCACTCAGAAATGGATGGCAAAGAAGCGCTGGAGAGTTCTGAAGTGGCCAGCAATGAGCCCAGATCTAAATCCCATTGAACACCTGTGGAGAGATCTTAAAATTGCTGTTGGGAAAAGGTGTCCTTCCAATAAGAGAGACCTGGAGCTGTTTGCAAAGGAAGAGTGGTCCAAAATTCCGGGTGAGAGGTGTCAGAAGCTTATTGATGGTTATAGGAAGCGACTGATTTCAGTTATGTTTTCCAAAGGGTGTGCAACCAAATATTAAGTTAAGGGTGCCAATACTTTTGTCCAGCCCATTTTTGGGGTTTTGTGTGACATTATGTCATATTTGCTTTTCTGCCTCTGTTTTATATTTGTTCCAATACATACAAAGGGAATAAACATGTGTATAGCAAAACATGTGTTAATGCAATACCTTTTTTGTGTGAAATACTTGATTTTCAGGAAAAATATCAAGGGTGCCAACAATTTCGGCCATGACTGTATATATAGGATGCTATAGGATACAGGAAGAAAAACATTTCTCCGTGAATATTAGAAAGCCTAGGATTGTTCTGTGCTCACAGTTTACCTTCGAGCTCTGGATGGAGGTTGGAAGACAGCAGAGCCAAGACTTGTGCCTCTGTAAGCAGTAATGGCCGCTCCTTATTGCTGTTTTAGCGGACTGGCACACAGTTTTGCTTATCCTTCTCACATTCCCAGTGTGTGATATTACACATGCCAGCACAGTTATGCTGAATAAACATAGATCCCTGCCCATCTTTGCATAGTGTAAATCATCTGTCAATTTGCTGTACTAGCTTCAACCTGGGCGACTGCCAAAAAATAGCTATTCTCTGTAACCGGCTTTTAAGCTGTTATTGTAAAAGGACCAAGAAATATTCTTCCAGTGAAAGGGGACAATATCAGTTTAAGGGTATGTGTGATTTCCACCCACATTGGAAGCCACATTATTCTTTGGTTTTGAAAAGAGTGGAGAAAGATTAGAAGCTTAATTTATTGCTATCTGAGTCTAGGGTGGGGGAGATTGTCCCCGTGACCACTGTCCTCAGGAGAGGAAATTATTATTGATTAAGTAAAAATGCAAACAGCAATACAGAGCAGACAGAAGATCTAACCCAGGGGTGTCAAACTGGCGGCCCTACAGCTGTTGCGAAACTACAAGTCCCATCATGCCTCTGCCTTTGGAAGTCATACTTATAACTGTCAGTCTTGCAATGCCTCATGGGATTTGTAGTTTGGCAACAGCTGGAGGGCCACCAGTTTGACACCTGTGCTCTAGGTGAATTGAATATCTGACCAGCATGGTGAGTAATGGACTTGATTCCACTTAGGTGGTGGAGCATATTTTCTATTCTTTGCCCAGTTTTGCTAATTAAATGCTTGTCATGCCCTAACAGGGATTAGAGAAAATGGGTAACAACCCCCAATCTGTGAGGGCTGTCCAATAATAATAAAGAACCAAGAGATACTTTACATTTACACAACACTGTTGAACATGCTAGTACTAATAAATGACTGCTGATTCAAAAGCAAGCAACATAATGACCGTTCTTGCAAGGCCTCATGGAACTTGTAGTTTGGCAACAGCTGGAGGGCCACCGGTTTGACACCCGTGACTAACCTTTCTCTGCTCTTAAAGTGGAACTGGACTGAAACAAAATGAAGATTTGCTAGTGTATAGGGAACCTCTAAAAATGGTAATTGTGTTTAAGCAGTGCTCTAAAAAATAGCAGTTGACTTAATATGACTAAGCACTTCTGTGCCTTGGAATTCATAGCTGTACTGTATATCTGCAGTATTAGATCAACTAAGCACTAAGAGTCTTTAACTACTAATGTCAGGAAATTTTGAGTGAGATTTGGAGATGAATATTATATTATAGACTGCATGTGTACCTTCTTCCTAATAAACAACTCAGAAAAAAGGAGAAAAATACAAAGAAAAAAAGAACATAATTGGACTTTACTGGTACAGTATCGGACAAACTCATATTTGTAAATTTACATATATATTTGGAATACATATTAACATGACATCATTTAAAAACAATACATGGCTAACCAGCCCAAATAGTAACAGCATTATCGTCTATAGCTTTGTATCTTCCAAAGGTCAACACGTTTCACTTGTTAGCTTCAAAATATAACAAGCAAAACGTGTTGACCTTTGGAGGATACAATGCTATAGACGATAATGCCGTTATTATTTGAGCTGGTTAGCCATGTATTGTTTTTAAATGATGTCATGTTAATATGTATTCCAAATAAATATGTAAACTTACAAATACAAGTTTGTCCAATACTGTACTAGTAAAGTCCCATTAGGTTCTCTTTTTCTTTTCATTTTCCTCTTTTTTTGGGATTTGGAGATGTCATTATTGTGCCGGTCACTGTTCTCCTTGCTACAGAGTAATCTCCATCTGAGGACTAGTGATTCTTCATGTTGTCACTGAGCAAATATCGTCATGTACATATTTTGTCACTTATGTCACCCAGGATATCCCGCTTCCTTTTTTACATTCAACTCTGGGGACTGGGAACTGTCATTTGCAGCATGTGAGCGATGGATTCAGCTGTGTCATTGGGGTTTTTGGGGGTTTTTTTTAGCAGGTCATTGTGATTGATGAGGATCTACATCACTGGACAATGTGATTTAGAGTGTGAGATATGTTTTTAAATTAAGGTAAAAAAAAGTGTCAGTGTGTTTATTTACTGTTTATTTTTTCTTTCTGTAAATGAGTAGCAGTACTATAAACGCCTTATTCATTCACATGGGGGAGCCTTAATTTTAAAGGGGGCTTCCAGATTTCGATCTCTTACACCATCTCTGCCCCTTTGCTTGCATTCATCTGCCAGCTGGAATCCTCAGATAACAGCAGAATGGGATGGGCATGGATGACTCACTGGTTGTCAGGATGCTAACTGTGGACTTTCTGACAACCAGCCTGAGCAGGAATCAGTAATACCTCTGCTAGATGTATTATTTCCTGTAGCAGCTAGAGGTTCAGCCAAACACCCGTTTAATTCAACCATTGCTGAACTGTCAAACAAACAAAATTAGATATGAATATGGGTCCAGACCAAATTAGGAGATCATCCCTAAATAAAATATGTTGGGGGCTAAAATTCTGGGCATTTCCCCATTGCGGTGACTCGAGCCACAGGTGTCCTGTACAGCCTGTCATATAAGTGAATGGCTGTAGATAGCCATAAACACCCCTGCTTCTGTACATTTGATTATTCTGTGCATGTGAGAACAACATAATTCCTGATGAGTTCAGGAAAGTCGATTTATGTACATGCAAGGGTAATTGCTGATTGCACAGACGCTTCAGTGTTTACAATGGCCACATACATCCATTTACTTAGAAGGATGGCTTTATCTTTTATAGCCTTTGTCTTTTTTAAGTGCAGGAGAGGTTATATGGGAAATATAAACAACTTCATGGCTTCCAGATCACTTTTTCCTACATTTAGATGTTCCTACTTTTATTCACGGTTACATGCATTTAGCTGAGTTTCTAATCAAGGAAGGGTCCTCTCTGAAGATTAGTCATGCTTTGCCAGTGTCAAACTAGTGTCTCCTACCCTCCATCCCCTAAACCCTAGACTTTATTTTTATCTTTTTAGCAATGGTTGTTGTGGTATCATACTGATTTCTTTCAATTGTTTTAGTTATTTTGTTCAATTGACTGTTATAGCAGAAGGGAGGAGTTTATGGCTCTTTTAAGGTGATGCTAGTCTGAAGATGCTGTGATCCTTGTCTCAAAGGTCTTTAGGAAGTCGGTTCTTGTCTGAAGATTTGCCAGTGTCAAACTAGTGTCTCCAACCTTCCCCTCTCTTGGAGCTCTTCTTTCGTCTATTTCCTACTACCTTAATTCCTTATTTTTATACTAGTTTTTTTTTTTGTGGTATTATATTGATTTTTTTCGAGTTGTTTTATTTATTCAATTGACTGTCATAACAGTAGGCAGAGATTTCAGGGTCTTTAAAGGTAATGCATGTGTGAAGATACTATGCTTCTTGTCTTAAAGATCTTTGAAGGTGGTTCTTATCTGAAGATTAGTAGGAACCTTGCCAGCCTAAACTAGTGTCTCCCACACTTCTTCCTCTGCACCTTTTCTTTTGTCTCTTCCCTACTACCTTATTTCCCTATTTTAATTTTAGTCTTTTTAGCAATGAGTTTCGTGGCATCATACCAATTTTCTTTTCAGATGTTTTTATTTATTTTGTTCAATTGACTGTCATGGAAGCAGGTTGCTTTTTTGAGCTGTGTTCCTAGATGGAAGGTTTGTAGCAGATACACTGAGTTTATGACTATAGGTTCCTTCAAAGACTTTAGACCAGGTAGAAGGTCAGTTTTATATTTTGTTGTTCTTTGCTTAACCTTGTAATTAATTTCTGTTTATGTTTGTATTCATAATAAAATGGCAACTATGGCCATTTGACTTAAAAAAAAGTAGTTGTTGTCTGGTCATTTTTAGGAGGAAAGTTTTGTATTTGGAGTTTTGAAGAAAAAAGTTGTAAGCCTCAGTATATGCAGTCCCTCAGCTATGGATGTTAAACTATTGAAATCCTTTATGTCATATGAAGCAGTACTTTATTTAACAAATTGGTATTTTATTTCATCCTCAAGTGGCTTCAGTTTATGATATCCACAGCAGACACCTGCAAGGTAATCCCTCTTTTATATTAGCCAATGCAAGGTTTCTTCACAGATGGAACGGTAAAGCCATAAAACTCTGTAACTTTACCCCAAGATAGTTTCAATGAAATAGGATTTAATAACATTTATAGAACATGTAAAAGTTTCAGCAAATTATCTCCAATAAATGAATTTATGATGAAAATTATACAGTGGGGAAATATTATGCCAAGAATTCATCCATAATTTTCAAATAACCCTATAGCCTTACACGGCAGCTAACACAGACCAGCTAATTGTTATCATATTGTAAGTGAACTAAGCCAAGCAGTTTAGAATCAGTCTTCTTCAATAGGGCTGTGGCACCCTGTGCTGCTGTCTGGGTTCTTCAAAAGTACCATGGCAAAATGCCTAAAAACTGCCCTGAATTTCTCAAACATTTTTCCAACAGTTGGTGTTTAGATTACGCCTGCCTTTTTTGTTACAAAAAAGCCACATTTTATTGTGCAGCATTACAAACTTGGCCACCATTCAGGCCAGCTGAAGATTTCCTAAGAACCTATGACATCATTAGTTCATAAGTCTGAAAGACAAGAACCACGCTGGAATACTAGTCAGTACCAATGTGCAAAGGGATATTTGCTATATAAAAATAAATCGCCTGTACTGTTGGGTGTCCTGTGTGTGGATGCTGCTGTGTTATGTAAAACTATTTCTTTTTTTTACATTCTAGGTAGGGGTGCCTCCAGGGCCAGTCCTAGACCATTTTGCGCCCTAGGAAAGGCCAGCTACTTGCACCCCCCCAATATTAGCTCCGTGTGTAGATTGACTGGGGAGATGGGAGGAAGTGATGTTGCACGCAGCTGGGCCTGCTCCGCATCTCATTGGCTGGATACCTCTTCTATTGGCTGAAGTTTGCAGGAGACGGCTTCATCTCCAGCTGACATCATCCAATACAGTCTGGGGACAGTGACACCAGGACCCAGAAGTAACGTTTTACAGGTCATTAACAGGAAGGGAAGAGGAGATCAGTCAACAGTTGTTTGCTGATCTCCCTCCCTTCTACCAGTGGTGCCCACCATGCAGGTCCCAGGTCTGCTGATGAAGGTATGGAGCCTGGGAAACATGGCAGGGCACATGGGGGGTGTGGAAGTGATCTGGAGGCTGCACAGCTATTACTGTAGATCATTTCCACCTGACAGTCAGCCTGTCAGATTTACACACACTTAATGAAATGCTCCCTGCCAGTTCTTATTTACACTTGTGTCTGAGGAACATTAAAAATGTTTTATATTTTGTTGTTCTTTGCTTAACCTTGTAATTAATTTTTGTTTATGTTTGTATTCATAATAAAATGGCAACTATGGCCATTTGACTTAAAAAAAAGTAGTTGTTGTCTGGTCATTTTTAGGAGGAAAGTTTTGTATTTGGAGTTTTGAAGAAAAAAGTTGTAAGCCTCAGTATATGCAGTCCCTCAGCTATGGATGTTAAACTATTGAAATCCTTTATGTCATATGAAGCAGTACTTTATTTAACAAATTGGTATTTTATTTCATCCTCAAGTGGCTTCAGTTTATGATATCCACAGCAGACACCTGCAAGGTAATCCCTCTTTTATATTAGCCAATGCAAGGTTTCTTCACAGATGGAACGGTAAAGCCATAAAACTCTGTAACTTTACCCCAAGATAGTTTCAATGAAATAGGATTTAATAACATTTATAGAACATGTAAAAGTTTCAGCAAATTATCTCCAATAAATGAATTTATGATGAAAATTATACAGTGGGGAAATATTATGCCAAGAATTCATCCATAATTTTCAAATAACCCTATAGCCTTACACGGCAGCTAACACAGACCAGCTAATTGTTATCATATTGTAAGTGAACTAAGCCAAGCAGTTTAGAATCAGTCTTCTTCAATAGGGCTGTGGCACCCTGTGCTGCTGTCTGGGTTCTTCAAAAGTACCATGGCAAAATGCCTAAAAACTGCCCTGAATTTCTCAAACATTTTTCCAACAGTTGGTGTTTAGATTACGCCTGCCTTTTTTGTTACAAAAAAGCCACATTTTATTGTGCAGCATTACAAACTTGGCCACCATTCAGGCCAGCTGAAGATTTCCTAAGAACCTATGACATCATTAGTTCATAAGTCTGAAAGACAAGAACCACGCTGGAATACTAGTCAGTACCAATGTGCAAAGGGATATTTGCTATATAAAAATAAATCGCCTGTACTGTTGGGTGTCCTGTGTGTGGATGCTGCTGTGTTATGTAAAACTATTTCTTTTTTTTACATTCTAGGTAGGGGTGCCTCCAGGGCCAGTCCTAGACCATTTTGCGCCCTAGGAAAGGCCAGCTACTTGCACCCCCCCAATATTAGCTCCATGTGTAGATTGACTGGGGAGATGGGAGGAAGTGATGTTGCACGCAGCTGGGCCTGCTCCGCATCTCATTGGCTGGATACCTCTTCTATTGGCTGAAGTTTGCAGGAGACGGCTTCATCTCCAGCTGACATCATCCAATACAGTCTGGGGACAGTGACACCAGGACCCAGAAGTAACGTTTTACAGGTCATTAACAGGAAGGGAAGAGGAGATCAGTCAACAGTTGTTTGCTGATCTCCCTCCCTTCTACCAGTGGTGCCCACCATGCAGGTCCCAGGTCTGCTGATGAAGGTATGGAGCCTGGGAAACATGGCAGGGCACATGGGGGGTGTGGAAGTGATCTGGAGGCTGCACAGCTATTACTGTAGATCATTTCCACCTGACAGTCAGCCTGTCAGATTTACACACACTTAATGAAATGCTCCCTGCCAGTTCTTATTTACACTTGTGTCTGAGGAACATTAAAAATGTTTTATATTTTGTTGTTCTTTGCTTAACCTTGTAATTAATTTCTGTTTATGTTTGTATTCATAATAAAATGGCAACTATGGCCATTTGACTTAAAAAAAAGTAGTTGTTGTCTGGTCATTTTTAGGAGGAAAGTTTTGTATTTGGAGTTTTGAAGAAAAAAGTTGTAAGCCTCAGTATATGCAGTCCCTCAGCTATGGATGTTAAACTATTGAAATCCTTTATGTCATATGAAGCAGTACTTTATTTAACAAATTGGTATTTTATTTCATCCTCAAGTGGCTTCAGTTTATGATATCCACAGCAGACACCTGCAAGGTAATCCCTCTTTTATATTAGCCAATGCAAGGTTTCTTCACAGATGGAACGGTAAAGCCATAAAACTCTGTAACTTTACCCCAAGATAGTTTCAATGAAATAGGATTTAATAACATTTATAGAACATGTAAAAGTTTCAGCAAATTATCTCCAATAAATGAATTTATGATGAAAATTATACAGTGGGGAAATATTATGCCAAGAATTCATCCATAATTTTCAAATAACCCTATAGCCTTACACGGCAGCTAACACAGACCAGCTAATTGTTATCATATTGTAAGTGAACTAAGCCAAGCAGTTTAGAATCAGTCTTCTTCAATAGGGCTGTGGCACCCTGTGCTGCTGTCTGGGTTCTTCAAAAGTACCATGGCAAAATGCCTAAAAACTGCCCTGAATTTCTCAAACATTTTTCCAACAGTTGGTGTTTAGATTACGCCTGCCTTTTTTGTTACAAAAAAGCCACATTTTATTGTGCAGCATTACAAACTTGGCCACCATTCAGGCCAGCTGAAGATTTCCTAAGAACCTATGACATCAGTAGTTCATAAGTCTGAAAGACAAGAACCACGCTGGAATACTAGTCAGTACCAATGTGCAAAGGGATATTTGCTATATAAAAATAAATCGCCTGTACTGTTGGGTGTCCTGTGTGTGGATGCTGCTGTGTTATGTAAAACTATTTCTTTTTTTTACATTCTAGGTAGGGGTGCCTCCAGGGCCAGTCCTAGACCATTTTGCGCCCTAGGAAAGGCCAGCTACTTGCACCCCCCCAATATTAGCTCCGTGTGTAGATTGACTGGGGAGATGGGAGGAAGTGATGTTGCACGCAGCTGGGCCTGCTCCGCATCTCATTGGCTGGATACCTCTTCTATTGGCTGAAGTTTGCAGGAGACGGCTTCATCTCCAGCTGACATCATCCAATACAGTCTGGGGACAGTGACACCAGGACCCAGAAGTAACGTTTTACAGGTCATTAACAGGAAGGGAAGAGGAGATCAGTCAACAGTTGTTTGCTGATCTCCCTCCCTTCTACCAGTGGTGCCCACCATGCAGGTCCCAGGTCTGCTGATGAAGGTATGGAGCCTGGGAAACATGGCAGGGCACATGGGGGGTGTGGAAGTGATCTGGAGGCTGCACAGCTATTACTGTAGATCATTTCCACCTGACAGTCAGCCTGTCAGATTTACACACACTTAATGAAATGCTCCCTGCCAGTTTTTATTTACACTTGTGTCTGAGGAACATTAAAAATGTGCGGACCATAGTATGGAAGCGGGGGGTTTACAAAACACCCTACCACTATTGCCATATTATGGTGGCAGTGCCTTTGCAGCATAATGGGGAATGGTTGGGGATGGTAAAAGTGTGGCTTGGCTGCACATTTTTAATGTCCCTCAAACACAAATGTAAATAAGAAATAACAGGAAGCATCTCACTGTGCTTATGTGATCATCATCATTATCACACAGTGCAGAAGGTGCTCTATGTCTGTCTGTATACAGTGTATGGCTGTAACTCTGTCCGTGCCTCAGAAAACAGAAGTTGTGAGCTTGCCTGTGCACCGTGCTCACATTGCTGCCTGTGCCCTCTGCCACTTCTCTGTTGAATCACCTCCCACCGCTGGGCTACAGCCTTGTCTTCTGACCTCTTCAGCAGAGGAAGGGATAATTACTCCTCCAGTGAATGAATCATTCTGCCAGCGTGGCTTTACCCTCCTCTGACCAAAATTTAAACAAGAGTCCCTCTCTGCTCCTCACCTCCTGGCCCCCCCTTGTTAACTGATGGAGCCCAGGGATAATATAAGTAACGTTACAACAGGGCTGGGGCCATGGCTGCGCCCTAGGTGGCAGTGCTCCCTAGGCGGCTGCCTAGTTTTCCTAGTGGTGCCTCTAGATTGTGCGCCATTTTAAAGGGTGCTTTGCATGAAAAAAGGTTGAGAAGCACTGTTTTAAATATTACATCTTCTGTTTAATATTAAAGTGGAATTTAACACCCTCAATCAACATTAACTATTTTTAATCCTTGTGCTGCTAAATAGATAGGAAGGTGTATTATATTTTTTTGTTTTAACCATTTTTTAAAATTATTTTTACATTTCTTCAGTTGCTTCCTGGTTTCTGGCCTAGCCCAAAATGATGTCATACATCCCAGGAGTCTTAGGCATTTTTTTTTCTCTTATCTAGAGAAGGGGTTTTCTTAGCTAAGCACACCCTCCTGCCTGCATTCCTGAGCTAAGGGCAGATGGATTCCAGAAAGAAAATGGGCAGCACAGTGGCTAAATGGTTATCACTTCCGCCTGACAGTACTAGGGTTGTTGGTTCGAATCCCAACCACAGTACCACCTGCATGGAGTTTGCATATTCTCCCTGTGCCTGCGTGGGTTTCCTCTGGGTACTCCAGTTTCCTCCCACAGACATGCTGGTAAGTTAATTGGATTCTGTCTAAATTGGCCCTAGTGTGTGTATGTATGAATGTAAGTTAGGGACTTTCGATTGTACGCAGCAATTGACAGCTCTATATAATACCTGAAATAAATAAAAAATAAAATAAATAAGTAAATGCTACATGAATTATCTGCCCTTACACAAGATGGCCACAGCCAGAAATGCTAGGGGGTGTTTTTCAAAGTGCATGGAGACATACATGGATGGGTAAGTTTGCTTTGAATATTAAAAAAGGAATTAAATAGCACTTTCGGTTTGTGGTGCTCAGATATAGTGTAGTTCTGATTTAACAGAGGAATATTTTTTGGCTAGTGTCTAGAATAATTTTGGCTTAGCTCAACTGCTGTTGGAATCGGAACCCCTAACATCTAGTTCCTCCTGGGTAAACAAGCTTGGTATATGAAAGCCTGGAACACTATGGGCCAAGGTCTTTAAAGGAAGAAACATGTACATGAAGATTTCCATCTAATCCTGTAAAAAGTCCAAGTGTCTCAGTGTACATGTATACATCATCCTCTAATGCAGACATGCTTCAGTTTCAGTTTGCTATTATTTTCTTAATCAGGATTTTTACGTTGTGAATTCATTGTCCCGTGACTTTGTTTTTACCCAGTAATAATTGTTATACTTGGATTTGATGTGAAGTCATTTGGCTCTTTCCAGAGTTATGAACTTTATCATGCCCTTGTTTGGTCACGCCAGCTATGTTCATGTCACTCATTATCATGCGGATACCTTAAATGTCTCCAAATGTTTTCGTAATTCTACTGAAACATTAAAATAGAAGATGTGATAAATGGTTGACTGAACTTGTATTTTTCCTAAGGTATAATAAAAGTACACAGAAATTACAACTTTATAGATATAGACTAACCCGCCAAGAGTCCTATTCCCTGTCCAAAATACTAAACACACCCCCTCAGCTTTGATTATACTGTATGTCTAATAGAAACTCCTCAGGTGTTACAATGAAAAATAGCTGTCATTATAGTTTTCTTGAGATTGTTACAGTGGGAAAATTCCATCTATAGTTTTATAGGTCACAAGAGTTTTCATCCCTGTGGCATGTATGGTAACTGAGCCAACAACTTTTCACTTTAAAGTAGTATTAACTACTTCAATAGTGGGCAATTTCACCCCCTTCCTACCCAGGTCAACTTTCAGCTTTCAGCGCTGTTGCACTTTGAATGACAATTGTGCGGTCATGCAACACTATACCCATATAAAATTTTAATCATTTTTTCACACAAATAGATCTTTCTTTTGGCGGTATTTAATCACCATTGGGTTTTTTATTTGTTGCTAACAAAACAAAAAAATATCTTTTTTGTTATAACATTTTGCAAATAAATAATCTTTCTTCATATATTTAGGCCAGAATGTATTCTGCTACATTTCATTTTGTAAAGAGCTGCGCAAACTTTTGGCGCTATATAAATTCTGTATAATAATAATATTATTATAATAATTTCTTTGGTGAAACGAACCCACATCAGTGTATATTATTTAGTCTGTAGGAAAGTTAGAGTCCACAAACTATGGGATATAAATCTGAAAATTGACCAGTCCTAATGTACTGATGGCCTATCTACAAACTATGGTATATATATTTTAAAATTGATCAATCCTGATGTACTGACAGCCTATTTCATTTATTGAGGCCCAAAAATGCCAGGACAGTACATATACCCCCCAAATGACCCTTTTTTCGTTGTCATTTTTGTTGCAATTTTTTGGAAAATGAAGAATTTTTAGAAAATAGTTATTTCCCATTTTTTTGCATACTGTCACTAGTGCAGTACAGTGTCATCATATAACTGGAGTAGCAGTCATCAGGGGCACTGACTGGTGTCTGGCTGGTCTGGTTTTTTTTTTTTTCAATTTTTAAAATATTTGTTTTCTTTTTTACTACATTTTTTTAACACACTGTGACAAGAGCAATACAGTGTTAGTATATTAACATTATACTACTACAGGGAAGTGATCAGGATTTTTCTTTTTTTTTTAAACACATTATGATCGCTTATACCAGCAAATTTCACTGTTATAAACAATAATTTTTACTGAACGAAATTAATTCATTCAGTATTTACTATTGTTGGTAGCTGTAATTGGCCCCAGCTAATCACATGGTACACATGGACTGTGATTGGCCCTGTCTGTACTTGCCATCCCAGAGTATCAGAGTGCATCGAACTGAAGCCAGCAGAGGAAGCAGGAGCCGCATAAGCCATTGCTTCCTTTGAAGCGCTGACTCTTGTCCCAGGAGGAATGAAGTTCACTTCACTTGGGACATTTCTAGCAGCCTGGAGAGTGATACCAGCAGAAACTGGAAGAGGAATAAAAAAGGTCAGTGTATTAAACAACATACACTGCACATTTGCAATAGCACATATAAAAGGATTAACAACTGCTTTCACACTGATCCGTGGGTGCAGCGCAGTCACCCCATCATTGAGACATGTTTTTACCACCAACCATTGGTGTAGCATCAGGGGTCACAATTATGACCCTGACCCATGCTCCAGGGGGCCATTGTGTCCTCCCTGTTAGGAGGGGCAGCAGCATATACAGGACCGATCTTCTCCATTTTCTTCCTGCAACCGCTAAATGCCGGATTCTCTTCCTCTCCCTCTCACCTGCATTTGGTGGCTGCAGGAGGAAAAAGTTCATTATGTTGTTCAAAATAAACCATTCTAAATTCTAAACCTTTTCATTTCACTGTGGCCTGTGACCGGTTACCAATCACTTTAGGGGCCCTCCTCTTCAAAAGATTGAGCACTCCTGATCTACAGTATGTCTAATATTCCTTAACTAGAGCATAAAGGCTTCAACAAAGTTTGCTGAAAGCTCTGTAAGCACTCTGTAAAATCTTGCTGTACACACTGCTCTTTTACAAGCTGAAGCCTGTGTGAACAACAAATAAAGGTTGGGCTTATGTGTACACACCATGAATAAAAATATTAAACCAATTAAGTATTTAATTTAAAGGAAATCCCTGATTTCTTATGCATTTGCTCACAGTCTCTTGGGTTATCGGTGGGCCAACCAGCATTAGTATCATGGTGGCACTTGCTGTGTGAAAATTGATGACCTCTCATATGCTATATATCAGTATGCTTCAGTGACACAGAAACAGGCTGGATTGGCCTGATTTAACCTTTAAATTGTCAGTTTTGCATAAATGCTGGCTGACTGATTTACATATATGCCCTTTGCATTCTCTCAAGAACTTTTTATTTATTTTACTTTATAAAGAATACAAGTGTAATACCCCATGGTGAGTGGGCAAGTGAGCAGAGACACAAATATTGGCATTGAGATATCCTTAGTGGAGTTTCAAAAAAATATGAGAAGCCAAAGATTGGTCCAGGCATTAACCGATATATGAAACACTAGCTTTGAGTAGTAAATGTGGCTAAAGTAAACCCATTATGATAATAAAATACTGAGGAGCAGGTTACTCTTTTAGTGTTCGTCCCCTGAAGTTTCTATGTAAATGTTACATTTTTAACAATCAGTATTTACACTCGAATGTTCCCACCTCCCACATGGCACCACTTGAGCCTGATAATAGGTTGCTGAGCTACCAATCACTGCCAGGTTATAAAGTCTATGTACATGCAAATGTGGGTGTTTTCATGAAATTCATGAAGTATTATTTGGCACCCTGTGGTGCCTGCTACCTTTAACAGACTAATTTACAGATGTGCTCAAAGGTTTGCATACCCTTGGAGAATGTATACAGAATGTACCATTATGAGTGAGCAGGCAAAACACTTTTTTTTATTTCTTAGGGGAATCATATTCATCCGTAGGACATAACAAAATGGTACGATCATAAAACAAAACATGGCAACAAGTTAGCAAATGAAATGACCCCTGTTCAAAAGTCTGCATACCTTCAGTTCTTAATACTTTGTATTCCCCCCTTAGCAATAATGACAGCATGCAGTCTTTTGTAATAGTTGTCTATGAGGCTTTGAATTCTTGCAGGTGGTGTAGCTGCCCATTTGTCTTGGCCAAATGCCTCCAGGTCATGCAAAGTCTTTGATCCTCTTGTCTGAACAGAACATTTGAGGTTTCCTCAGAGTGGCTCAGTGATATTAAGGTCAGAAGACCACTCTAGAACCTTCACTATTTTTTCCTGTAACCACTTGAGGGTCAACTTGGCCTTGTGCTCATGGTCATTGTTATTCTGGAAAGTCCAAGAGCATCCAATGCGCAGTTTTCGTGCAGACGAATGCAAAATGTTTGCCAGTACTTTCTTATACCATGCTGCATTCATCTTGCCATGAATTTTCACAAGATTCTCCATGCCTTTACAGCTCACACACTGCCAAAATATCAGTGAGCCACCATCATGCTCTCCACCCCTCTCTGCTTGTGGTTGTGACCATAGAGCTCTATTTTGGTCTCATCATTCCAGATTACAGTGTGCCAGAAGCTGTGAGGCATGTCAAGGTGTTGTCAGACCAGGGGCGGACTGACCATTCGAGCACTCGGGTACTGCCCGAGGGCCCAGGGTCAGTAGGGGGCCCCATGAGATGCCCCTGGTACCTTTTTCATAGGCTTTTTTAAATTTGGGCAAGGACACAGGAGTCCCATGATCCCCTATTGCCTGGGGGCCCCATGAGTTGTCAGTCCGCCCCTGTGTCGGACATATTGTAACCAGGCTTTTTTGTGGCATTGGCACAATAAATGCTTCTTTCTGTCCACTCGACCATGCATCTCATTTTTGTTCAAGAATTGTTGTATTGTGCTCCTTGAAACAACCACACTATCTTTTTCCAAAGCTGCCTGTATTTCTCCTATGTTTACCTGTGGGTTTTTCTTTGTATCCCGAACAATTCTTCTGGCAGGTGTGGCTGCAATCTTTTTTTTGATCTACCTGACTTTGGCTTGGTATCAAGAGATCCCTGAATTTTTCACTTTTTAATAAGTGATTGAACAGTACTGACCGCCATATTTAAGGCTTTGGATATACTTTTTCATTATTATAAAGTTCCATTACTTTGTTACACAAGTCTTTTGACAGTTCTTTTCTGCACCCCATGGCTCAGTATTTAGCCTGCTCAGTGCATCCACATGCTAACAAACTCATTGACTATTTATACACAGACACCAATTGCAATTTAAAAAGCCACAGATGTAGGAAATTACCCTTTAATTGACATTTTAACCTGTATGTGTCATCTTGTGTGTTTGTACCAAGGCCAAACATTCCAGGGTACATAAACTTTTGATTAGGGCCATTTGGGTGATTTATTTTGTCATTATGAGTTAAAAAGGAGCCAAACAACTATGTGATAATAAATGGCTTCATATAATCACTATCCTTAGACAGTTTTTGGCATGATCAGTCATATTTTCAATATCAATGTCAAAATGTCACAATTTCTTCCAGGGTATGCAAATATTGTACAGCACAAATTTTTATTATTTTTCTGTATTCTGTTCTTTACCTAATATACCTATTTTAGTGCCATGTTTCTTTTACGTTTGTTTACATGTTGGTTTTGATGGTTCTTTGATGGCTTTGATGGTTCTTTTTGGCAAGAGTTGAATGTTATTTTTTGTTCTGGATCACGTCCATAACATTCCTTTCTTTTGACAGCATGTTTTTATCTGTCATTTGTTCTTTACTATAGTAATCTTTTATATTTAGTTCTTTTTTTATTATCCCTGTAATGTTTTATTGCAAAACTTCTAGTAAAATTTGGTTACAAAAAGGTGCAGAGCCTAATGAATAGCAGTATGTTATAAGACAGAATTTGACTGCAGCAAAAGCATTTATAGTTAATTGTAATATAAACCAATGTATTACATTGAGCAATAATGCCTTTGTTGCAGCTGTCCAATTATTAAGTGACTTTTGCCCAGTGCAGAAAAACCCACCTTCATCTCCGACAGGTTTTTTGTACTCAAGTAAGCAGGCTCATCCTTTGGACACATTGCCTATGTGCAAAATCACATATATATGTATATATATATATATATACATATATATATATATATATATATATATATATACGTGATTTTGTACACCCGTGCCACCCTGTAGGAGTATATCTGCTATAGGGCGGTCGGGAAGCGGTTAAAGTGATACTAAAGCTTTGTTATTTGTTTTTTTTTAAATAACAAACATGTCTATACTAACCTGCTCTGTTCAGTGATTTTGCACACAGCTGCCCTGATTCTCTTCTTTTTGGGTCCTGGCTCCCCCCTCCCCTCAAGCAGTGCCCCCAGGACAAGTTGCTTGCCCTGGGGCACTGCTGCTTGCTCATCCCCGAGCCACTGCACTCTACTCATTGGCTCACTGGCTGTGATTGACAGATGTCTCAGCCAATGAGGAGAAAGAGTCCCCAGATAGCAGAGGCTGACGAGAACATCACTGGATCGGAGGGGGCTCAGGTAAGGATTGGGGGGCAAGGGCCTGGGGGTTCGCTGCACACAAAAGGTTTTTTACCTTCATGCAAAAACCTTGAGCCTTTAGAATCACTTTAAGTAAGCCAAGAAACCACAATGGAAGAATGCCACTTTAATTGATATAAATATTTTTGACGATGTGTTACAAATTATGTAGAGTATAATGTTTAATTAATTTAATCTTATAAACCCCAGCAGAGATGTGATGTTTTTTTCAAAGGATATAGAACACTAAATACCATGAACAGGTGAAATTTGTTTCTACAGATGTAGGAAGACCCACAAGGAAGATTTGGAATGAACCTTCTTATGTCTAGGTGTCTAATGCCTAATGCCTCATGGGAGGGCCTCTAATGTCTAATGCCTGTACAGCCTCATGGGAGGGCAAGCATGGAAGAGTCTATCTCTTCCGTTGTAGATCTCTGTAGAGGGGCTTTGGTGGGACATTGGGTCCATGGTGCTTATACATTACAGGAAATTATCCATTAGGTGGTTATTACACCTGTGATGACATTTGTGTATTGATTTGCACTCTTCTTCAACAGTCAAAAAAAAATTAGAATTTGCTGGTGAGAATTTAATGAAATTTAAGTTTACGTTTATAAAATGGATTTATTTATACTGTCTGTGTGATTGATAGCTCCATCCATTGCAAGTTCAGAAAGGGATTTTATTATTTTTTTGCTAGAGTAGTGAATTTATCAACACTGTTACTTACAGTAGTGGTACTTTTTTTAATCTAAAGGATGAAATATTTTTAAAGATTTAGTTAAAGTTTGCTGCAATCTATAATATGGCTAAAAGCAATGTACAAAGTGCATGAACACATAAACTACCAAAAATTAGCTTTCAATCTTCTGAATGGTGTAAAGTGGAAAAGACTTGGATGCTTGGCCTTTCTGTGTATCAGTGACAGTGTGAACTGTTATACTTAAAGCCTGGCAACAAGTCTGCTCATTAAGATTTTCAAGTAAAAGAAATACAGTCATGGCCGAAATTGTTGGCACCCTTGATATTTTTCCTGAAAATCAAGTATTTCACACAAAAAAGGTATTGCATTAACACATGTTTTGCTATACACATGTTTATTCCCTTTGTATGTATTGGAACAAATATAAAACAGAGGCAGAAAAGCAAATATGACATAATGTCACACAAAACCCCAAAAATGGGCTGGACAAAAGTATTGGCACCCTTAACTTAATATTTGGTTGCACACCCTTTGGAAAACATAACTGAAATCAGTCGCTTCCTATAACCATCAATAAGCTTCTGACACCTCTCACCCGGAATTTTGGACCACTCTTCCTTTGCAAACAGCTCCAGGTCTCTCTTATTGGAAGGACACCTTTTCCCAACAGCAATTTTAAGATCTCTCCACAGGTGTTCAATGGGATTTAGATCTGGGCTCATTGCTGGCCACTTCAGAACTCTCCAGCGCTTCTTTGCCATCCATTTCTGAGTGCTTTTTGACGTATGTTTGGGGTCATTGTCCTGCTGGAAGACCCAGGATCTTGGACGCAAACCCAGCTTTCTGACACTGGGCCCTACAGTGCGACCCAAAATCCTTTGGTAATCCTCAGATTTCATGATGCCTTGCACACAGTCAAGGCACCCAGTGCCAGAGGCAGCAAAACAACCCCAAAACATCATTGAACCTCCACCATATTTTACCGTAGGTACTGTGTTTTGTTCTTTGTAGGCCTCATTCCGTTTTCGGTAAACAGTAGAATGATGTGCTTTACCGAAAAGCTCTATCTTGGTCTCATCTGTCCACAAGACGTTTTCCCAGAAGGCTTTTGGCTTACTCAAGTACATTTTGGCAAACTGTAGTCTTGCTTTTTTATGTCTCTGTGTCAGCAGTGGGGTCCTCCTGGGTCTCCTGCCATAGCGTTTCATTTCATTTAAATGTCGACGGATAGTTCGCGCTGACACTGATGCTCCCTGAGCCTGCAGGACAGCTTGAATGTCTTTGGAACATGTTTGGGGCTGCTTATCCACCATCCGGACTATTCTGCGTTGCAATCTTTCATCAATTTTCCTCATCCGTCCACGACCAGGGAGATTAGCTACAGTGCCATGGGTTGCAAACTTCTTGATAATGTTGCGCACTGTGGACAAAGGCAAATCTAGTTCTCTGGAGATGGACTTGTAACCTTGAGATTGTTGATATTTTGCCACAATTTTGGTTCTCAGGTCCTCAGACAGTTCTCGTCTCCTCTTTCTGTTGTCCATGCTTAGTGTGGCACAGACAGACACACAATGCAAAGGTTAAGTGAACGTCTCTCCTTTTTATCTGCTTTCAGGTGTGATTTCTATATTGCCCACACCTGTTACTTGCCCCAGGTGAGTTTACAGGAGCATCACATGCTTGTAACATTCTTATTTATCCGCAGTTGTGAAAGGGTGCCAATACTTTTGTCCAGCCCATTTTTGGAGGTTTGTGTGACATTATGTCGAATTTGCTTTCTTTCCTCCCTTTTTTTGTTTTGTCCCAATACACACAAAGGGAATAAACATGTGTATAGCAAAACATGTGTTAATGCAATACGTTTCGTGAGAAATACATGATTTCCTGGAGAAATATCAAGGGTGCCAACAATTTCGGCCATGACTGTAGATGCACGACTTGTCTAGACCTAAACTAAAAAATTAATGTAGTTCAACCAAAGAAAAGGAGGCCAGAACTAGGACTTTAGAGGCACTACAACAGTATTCATTAAAATTATTTCTTTATTTGAATATACACCATTACACAGCAATGCATAGAAATTATCTGCTAAGAATGTAAAACCCCCATTTGGGGTGATGAATTCTATGCAGTTACAAAACTCGTAAATACATTAAATTATTTTGATCCATACAAATGTACCGTGTCCCGGTAAGGGAATCAAGGAACAAGAATCAGATGTCAGTTACTCAACATGTTTCACGAGAATATTGCTTCTTCAGGAGTTACTTAAAACATAGGAAACGGTGCAGAAATTGTGTGGGGGTGTTTGTGTGAGGCATCCACATCTCAGGCAAGTTAGCAGGGGGATCCCAAAAGAATATATCACGTTCTAGGTAGTCCTAAGAAGGACCTTCTTCCATTCACGGAAACTATAATAGTATCATCAAATTCAGAGCCACAAGGCCACTTGAAGTATATTCAATGACATGGACTGCATGGAGAGGGTATAGTCAAGTCTCCAATTGGATCCACATGGCAGCCATTACAGCTGGAGAGAGCGGGGGTGTCATTAACAACCCCTCAAGCAAGTACAGCTAGACAACATAGGTGCTCTTAAACGGTAGCCCTGACTGGGTTAAGGGGATATGCAAGCGTGGTACACTGTCATTTGGGACCGACTCAGTCGGTTTTTCTTGCTATTTGACAAAGACAAGTTCTTGATGGATGACCCTTATATTCCAAACATCACTCTAACATTGCGATATTAATGGAATTTGCCTTACTGGCATGCCTTTCCCTCCTCCCCTTCCATCCACACATAATAATACACTACAAATACTGCTTAGTAATTACTGATGCACTTTCCTTTGTGGATCCAATTGGAGACTTGACTATACCCTCTCCATACAGTCCATGTCATTGAATATTCTTTAAGTGGTTTTGTGACTCTGAAATTGTTGATACTATTATAGTTTCCGTGAATGGAAGAAGGTCCTTCTTAGGACTACCTAGAATGTGATATATCCTTTGGGGATCCCCCTGCTAACTTGCCTGAGATGTGGATGCTTCACAAACCCCCCCCCCTGCACAATTCATCGCCTATGTTATAAGTAACTCCTGAAGAAGCGATATTCTCGTGAAACATGTTGAGTAACCATGGTCACTGACAACTGATTCTTGTTCCTTGATACCCTTACCGGGATACGGTACATTTGTATGGATCAAATTTTATGTGTTTATGAGTTTTGTAACTGCATAGAATGCAGTTCTAAGCAGAAAATTTCTATGCATTGCTGTGTAATGGTGTATATTCAAATAGAGAAATTATTTTAATGAATACTGATGTAGTGCCTCTAAAGTCCTAATTCTGGCCTCCTTTTCTTTGGTTGAACTACATTAGTTGTGGTAGGACGTGGCACTGGGGAGCCCTTTTTACACCCCCAGAGTCGTCACTCTATGTTGGATACTCTTTACTCTAAACTCAAAAATTAAATATTTGCTATGTTATAGGGAATATATTGATGGCTAGTCCTTTGCCTTGGCTTTTCATTTTTTTTTGGGCACAGCTTCCACAGTTCAGGACCACTTTAATAAGAAAATACTGTGGTCGGGGTTTATGTGTAAAATGAAGGAACCCACAGTAGCCAATCACTTTTCACCATTGATCAGCATAGGCCAAACAGTCTTATTTGTGAAGGTGTTATAATAATATAAATATTCTAATTGGTTCTGTGGGACAGCATATATTATCTAAAACTATTTTATGAAGAAGACCCAATGAAAGCTTGGATGGCATTGGATGTTATATATCACTCTTCGCCTCATTAGGTGAGCCAGTTTGTCCTTGTCCTAGTCGTCTTAGTTGCATCTCTTATGCAGCATATATTTTCCTAAATGAAGTCATAACTTGTTACAAGTACAGGCCGACTCTGCATCTTGGCCTGATGCCAGAATTGTAATATACAACCAATATGTCATTCCAAGTCCAATAAGGAAACGGCTCTTCCTAAATGTCTTCTGGAAGTCATCTTAACTTTCCATGTGCTATAATATATTGCGAGATACTAGAAAGGACAACACACAGCATAAATGTCTATAGAAATGAATGATGATCATCTGTAAATTTAAAAATAGTTTGCAGTTTTAAATTAATGTTATTGCAGTAAGCAGAAGACGCTTAAAGAAGACCAGCTTCTTACTTAAACCAGGAAATTTAATATGCGGATTATGTTTTATGGCTGTGGCATTGTTCCAGAATACAGTTGTGGCACGCTCTGCCAACTGCGTCATCAACCAATATTAGATCATTCTGATCAACCAGAAATGGAGGATATTGATTTAGGTGTAGTAGTTGTTCTATCAATGAATGTAATCAATTAGGGGGATAAGCATTTTTAAAAATGTAGCTTTGTTCATCTTGAAAAACATCACTAGGCATCAATAAAAAATGAATACGTTCAATGTACAGAGTGCTTCTGGCTGCAATATACACTATATGCAGGGGTGTATTTACCACAAGGCAAACAAGGCATTTGCCTAGAGCGGCATTTTTCGGGGGGGGGGGGAGCAGCACTGCCCCTCGGAAGAAGGGTTGGAAGAAAGGACACACGTGGCATAGGGACCTGGTGAAAATATATACAGATAGTGCGGTGCTACATAATACTCTAAATAAGGACCATATACTGGTATATATAACTCATAAGGTGCAGGAGCTGAGCACATATGTAGATTAATTAAATAGACAAGATAAGCCTACACAACATAAGCCCCTATATGCTGGGCTACTAACAAAAGATAGATATGCTAATAACACACTAACCCTTCTCGATCTTCATCTGAGGGATCATATATAGGTGCAGAGAGTGTGTGTGTCCCTAGAAGGGATATGATAATAATGATAACTCAGTGAACCATGCCAAAAGACACTTCAAATACAGGGACGCAGCATTCCACTGCTATTTGTGCATGAATTCTACAATACAAATGTCCACATAGATGCCACAAACTTCATGCAAGTGATATCATTGTGTCTGTGCTGGTAACGTGCCAATCCTCAGTAGCTGAAGTGCCCCCTCACCTTACTGCCCAGGCCCTACAGGGCCAATGAGCCTTATGAATGACTCTAGTTGTCCTCCCAGGCCTGGGTGGTCTCCTTAGTAGTGGTAGTGGTATTCTCTCCTCCTTTATTGGTACAGCCTCCAACCTCTCCACTGCTGTGTATATTGTTCTCCACACAAATCCCCAATAGTAAGACAGAGAATGGCCAACATAATGTAAATCCGATTTATTAATCAAAATACAATAAAAACGCCCACTCACTTTTCCGTAGTGACAATCAAGCCTTCACACCACATTATGGGTGTACTGCATGGATGAAGACAAACGGGTGCACCAAGATGGCACCCGCGCCGGATCTGACGTCACCGCACATCGGAAGCCCCTCCTACTAGCGTACCATATAAGCGCAGGAGGATTATATATATTCTATTGGGACCTGGTGGGTTCCAAAAGAGGCTGCGGGTTTCATGACGTTGTATACACAGCCCGACTGTTCGGAGCTGTGAAGGTGAGTCTTTCTCTCTCTCGCCATGGGGGATGGTGGCTGGTGTATGTGAGGCAGTGGTGTTCTTAGTCAATGTCTGGCTCTCTCTGCAGGGGGTTGGGCGCCGACTTTTGTGTTGCCTAGGGCAGCACAAAAACCTAAATACACCATTGACTATATGGCCAAATTATGTTGACAACTAAGCTAAACATCATACTCGCATAAATTTCTTGGACATTTCATTCCAATGCCTCGGGCATTAATATGGAGTCCTGCCTAATGGCTATAACAGCTTCCACTTTTCTGGGAAGACTTTCTCCAAGATGCCAGAGAATGTCTGAGGAAATGTGTGCCTTTTCAACTATAAAAGCATTTGTTAGATTAGATAATGATGTTGAATGACTTTGTTAACAAGGATATATGAATGCCAATTGTGAACTAACTGTCCTCACAGAGTTTGTGCATATGGCAGTTGTTGTTGTTATTATTCCACTTCAGCTCCGGAAGAATTTACCCCTTTGCGACCAGGCCATTTTTATTCCTACTCAGCACTGTGCTACTTTAACTGGCAAAAAACTCAGGGTTAATTTCAGTACCAAAATCGGTAACCCTGAGCAACACTCGCAACATTAATCTGCAGTGATCCCTCAAGCCTTACCTTGTCCCACAATCCCGCAAGGTCCTCCCGCTGTGTCCCCCGGCCATGTCCGCCTGCCTATGCCAGCATCCATCTTCTGGGTTCCGTTCCCTGCGAGTGTCGGGAAGTACGGGGGCGGAACCGGTGGGAGATTCAAAAAAGTTTAAATTTTACATATACACAATACACTGTAATCTGTAGTATTATACTACTATATCAAACCATTTCACCTACATTTTGTTCCTAGTGCTTTGTCCCGTGCCCTGCCTGCATTTTTACTGTTCTTTCTGCCTGGAAACTTGAGAACGTCCATGGTATTCAAAAAGCTTCCCTTCAGGTCAAAAGCGGGGTTAGACCAGCTAGAAAACAGTGATAGTGAATTAGAACCACTTGCAAAATTGAGTGATAATGATTCGTGGGGAAATTCATCATCAGACACTGAAAACGATTCTGCGACATGAGATTAAGGGAGGGAGGTTAATATCTAGGGGTGATCAAAGGAATAACTTTGTGCATAACAATGGCCTTGTCATGAAGGGGGTAAAATCTTCCAGAGCTCAAGTGGTTAAAACATTAATGTGTGTTGTAGTTGTGAATATTCTGCCAGACCCTGTCAGAGAGACTTGGGGTAGAAATCATTTTGTCTTGAAGGGGCCTTGTGAGGT
Source organism: Staurois parvus (assembly GCF_062004578.1). NCBI lineage: Eukaryota > Metazoa > Chordata > Amphibia > Anura > Ranidae > Staurois > Staurois parvus. Next base: position 574,186 of record NW_028318216.1, read on the forward strand.
CCCAAATCATTGGTTGGGGACATTGTTTTTCTGATGTCTGAATAGAAGAAGTAACTTCTAAACCAAGAAGATGTGGTGACTCTTTTGTACTTATTACTGGGAAAAACACACATCATTCTACTTACCTTTCCCCTTGCCAATTTCCTGAAATTGACATGTTATGTATGTGCAGGGCTGGAGTTGGCCTTTGGCAAAAGGTTCAACCTAATTCTAAGGCCCCATGTACATGGGACACTTCTGAACAATGGAAACTGACTGCTGGAAAACGTAGGTTTAAAACCGCCTGCTTAGCCTTGTTTGCGTAACACGTTTTTTAAAGATAAGCACAGGAGAGCCTCCCAAATGCCCAGAATGCACTGAAAAGTGACAAATTATTAACTATTTCAGACTGTTTCAGAGAAATACAGAGAGTAGAAGCAGAGACAGCAGTATGTGTTGAGATTAGCTTAGGTGTGAGTTGCTCATTAACATTTCTTTTGTTTCCAAGTGTGGGAAAGGTGTCTGGTGGCTTCAGTCATTAAGGTTACCTGGCAGGGGGTCTTCAGGAGGAATTTGAGGTGTGAATGGTCATTAACATATCCTTTGCTTCCAAGGGTGGGAGAAGGGTGGTAGAGGTTTGAGGTGTGAATGGTCATTAACATATCTTTTGTTTCCAAGGGTGGGAGAAGGATGGTAGAGGTTTGAGGTGTGAATGGTCATTAACATATCTTTTGTTTCCAAGGGTGGGAGAAGGGTGGTAGAGGTTTGAGATGTGAATTGGTCATTGTGTGACAAGCTTGGTAGGAACATCCTGTGTTCAGTGTTTTGTCCATTTGAGTACCTTGAAAACGCTTTGCATGCATTTTTCTTGATGAAAAAAGGCTCTGGACAGCATCGGGAACTGGAACTGGAGTTGAAAAAAAATTTCAAACACACTTATAAACGCGATTTGCGGCATTTAGCCACATTTACAAGCGGTTTGCGTTTGAAACTTTGATAAAATCGACTGCTGAACGCAAGTTTTCTGCGTTAATAAAAACGACTGTAAACTCAAATGCCTGTAAACGAGTTTAAACGAAGATGTGTACATAGACACATAGGAAAACATTAGGGAGAGTTCAGGGGCTGCTGAAACAAACGCTGAACAGCTCCTAAACATGAGTTTATCAGCTGCAGTGTGCATGAGCCCTAAAGCTGTTGATCCAGAAGAATGCAAAATCAAAACTTTATTGAGGCAGCTGCTGACTTATCCTCACAGGCAGAAAACCGTTCCCTCTTGACCGTGTCAATAGCAGTCAGATTTATTTCCAGATCAATTACTCCATGTATGGATTCAATAAATTAGCTGGAGATGACGTCCGGTCCATAAATCACTTTTATTGTTGGCTATCATCACCTCCTTTGGCAGAGACCTTTTAGCATACAATAATGAATTTAACTGAAAGCTGCAAGTCTTTATTTTACATCTCGGTCTATCTGAACATGATATTCTAAATATGCGTTTTCACAAAAAAACGCATGTCTGTGGCGTGTGAGCTCTCTGCCATGTATTTCTCTGAGAACACTGGTATATAGAGAATGTATTGTAATAGCTGGAGCCACTGGGAATATGCTAGACCTCTTCCTGAGCTGAAATCCAGGGGGAGGCAAAGGACAGCGATTACCTAAAGTACAGCCTGCTTCCAGCGCTCTCCTTCTGTGCTGTGCTTGAGAGGCCTGTATTTATCTACTACCTGTCCCTCGGGTTTGCTGAGAATACATTGTGTTCCTTTTCTTCTTCCTGTCACTTATTGTCTATGCCATGTCATTGTTCCTACGGCTCAAAGTCTGTGCATTTCCTTGACTCTTCTTACCTGAAATTCAGTTTCCCCGATGCCTCAGGGTGAAACTGTGACTCTTTACCCTTTATTTCTTCAACCAAGATTAAGATCCAAATGCATCATTGATGGGGACTTTTTTTACATAATAAAGCTCACTTGCGTTTTAAAAGGTAAATATGTTGTTGTTTTTTTTGTCATGTACATTTTATTCTTTCTCAAGTTTACGGATTATAAATTTATGTTTTAATTTTTTCTTTAACAATGTGTGTAAATTTTTATATTTTACAAATAAACATTTAATACAGGGTGCTTCCTTTATACTGTATTTGCAGACTGTCTCTGAACTTGGCAGCTTTTGCAGTTGTTATTCACTTACTCTTATATCCCGCTGGTCAGATCACAACACAGGCTATTGACAGCATAGTAGCACAAAGTTTGATACTTTGGTGCTTATTTGCTTTGTACTTACTACCTGATAAATGTATCCTTTTTTTCAACCTGAACATAATACAGGGTATTTTTTAATAATAAAAAAGTGAACAAGATACATAAAAATACACTGTTTAACCCCTTCACGCAGACATTGCATAAATATGTGGCCTCACAATACTGGGCTTTTTTCCGTAGGGCCGCATATTTGTGTACCTTTTTTTGTGCTAGGAGCGCACCAAGGAGCGCACTCCCAGCACAAAGACCAGGTTGTCACTGAGAGCCCCGGGTCCCATTCTAACGATCAGGACACGGGACTCCCAATTCCTGGTCACATGATCGCTGTGATAGCCTCTGATTGGCTATCACAGTGATCAGTCACTGTACAGCCCGCCACCCTTGTTTTTGTTTTTTTCTCTCTGAATGGAGGAGAGTGATACATTGTATCTCTCTCTCTCTCTTTGCATAGTGAAAAAAACATCAACTGTTTGTTAAAAAAAGATAAATAAATATTAACAAAATAAAATAAAAAATACCTAGATCAAGGTTTGATCAAGTTCAGTGCCAGGGTTAGTGTTAGAGACAAAGGTCAAGGTCAAAAGTCAGGGTCAAAGGTCAGGATTTTTAAAATTATTTATTTATTTTTTTAAATTGGTATCAGTGTCTGTGTGTTTTAGGTAAAAAAAACACCAAAATGCGCACTATTGTTTCTGGGCTGTACTGTGGGTACAAACAACAAATAACATACACACATATGGTATCGCTGCGATCATCAAGAGCTGGAAAATGTATTTTGGGTCATCCTTTGGTGGTAGGTTATGGTAGTAAAAAGTAACACATAGCTAAATTTAAAATAATAATTTTTTTTTTATTATTTTGGGTAAGTTTTCCTTTGATAATAAAAAAATATCAGGAGATATCCATTACCATTTACCACCAAATGAAATTCCGATTTGGCCTGAAAAACACAAGGATAATCCACCTGGATGTAGAAAGTAGCTGTGATGATATGTACAGGTTTACTAACACATTTCAAAGTTGCAAAATTGTGCTTAGGCTTTAAAATTTTTTTTACCCTTAGGTGTGAACAGGTTAATCACTTTAAAAAAAGCATCTAAAACTAACAAAGTCTTTGTCTAGCTGACATGTTTGTGTATGGCTTTCAACTACAGAATTGCACTTTGTTACACCATATTTTTGTTATTAAAATGAAGTAGAACTAAAGGCAAAACTTTCATTTCAGCTAGAGTAAGGCCACTGGCATTGAAAGCAAGTGTTGGAGGGTCGTTTTTGTTGCTCCTTACACGCCCATGCAAATGATACTATGGACAGCGCACAGTGCTTCGCATTATCAAAACATGAAGCATTAGCGTTGCTTCAAAATTGAAGCCTTATGTCGAGTCAGGAGGATTTTGAAGCCCTTCAAGGCCCACCATTCAAGTCTATGGTGATGCTTCACAAACACCCTGGCAAGCATTTGCAGGGCATTTGCGGTGCACCAATAACATTACCGTTTATGAGAGACATTTGTGATGTGGTTTTAATGTTTGCAAAACACGCTTGAAAAGTGCACAAAGGGCATTTGGAGAGCATTTTTAACTCTTGTAAAAAGCCAGTCTAATGCCCATACTAAAGCTCATTAACATCTGTCTAACGCCTATACTAAAGCTAAAGGAGCATTTGGTAAGAGTTAGAAATGTAGTCAAGTACGAACAAGCTCTTAGGGAGGATTATAACCCCTGTCAGTTCTTTTTCCCATCTGTGTCCCATTGGAGAGATTTCCTTTCACTTCCTGACCCATAGCCATAAGAGGAAATCAACATAAATTCTTCCACAGTGAGGCAGTGCCTGGTTGTCACCAGAACTAGTGTCCTCATTGAAAGATTTCCTGTTCTGGTGAAAACCAGATATGTGGGATTTTCTTTCACTTTCTCTCTTGATAATAACAGTAAATAGAACAAATCTTCTTAACAGGGACACAGACAGAAATTAAAACCTGACTCTACTCTATCCAAATCTACCTACTCTACTCTATCCAAATCTTAAAAAAAAATACTTTAGGTATGCTTTAAAGCAAAACTACACTGCATCTGGGTACCACAAAGCAAGAATTCTATTTAATTCATTTTTAATATTAAACACAAACTCCCCCATCCATCCATGTCTGCATGATTTATTTTGCTGAGAAGTCACTTTGAAAAAGATCCCTCTAGTGGCCATCTTGAGTAAGGGCATTTGATTCATGTAACATTGACTTCCTGGAATCCATCTGCCATCAGGCATACAAGCAGGAGGGTGTACTTAGCTGAGGACAACACTTCTCGCCTCCAGAAGACTCCTGGGATGTTTAACATAATTTGCCTAGGCAAGAAACCAAGAAGTAACTGAAGAAATTTGAAAAAAAAAAAAGCTTAGAACAAGTAAATATGATATACTGTACTTTCCAATCTATTTACTAATACTGGCAGCATAAGGATTAAAAGTAGTCAATGTTGATTGAGAGAGTGAAGTTCCACTTTAACTTTAGAAGTTTGCAGATTAGGAACTAGAAGGATCTTTGTATCTGACTCCATTTCACTGGGTCCCTCTACTAGTGAAAAGCAATTTGCTGTACGTTTGCCCAGCAATTGAAAAACTTTAGATCATAGAACATAGTGTCTGAACCCCATTAAATTCTATGGGAAGTGAATGTTGTAATTTTTTTACTGGCATTTTTCAAAGCCAACTTGCAAGAGGACCTGGGTAGCTAGCTGGGCATGCGCTTGCCCATCTGCAGGCTCGGGGCCAACATGGTGGATAAAGACGGATGGAGGGGAGAGAGGAGAGTAAACTCACATCTGCTCTCCTCCACTTTTTTCTGGGACCCAGCAAGCAGCACGTGTGACGTCACATCCGGGTCACCCTTGACACTTTCACGGCTAGCACAGCCAAGAAGCAATGTATTGCAATGCAGTCTGCATTGCAATACATTGAGTGGAGCCCAGAAGAGACATGCAGCCCATAAAATCCCCCCCCAGAAAATTTTTGGAGGCCCCTTCCCACCCTTACATATACACATGTACGAACATAAATGTATGCATTGGGGCGCCTACGCATGAAAACTTTGATTGCGATACATGTTACATATCGCTGAGCACGCCTGAGTGATAGCAATAATTCTAGCACCAGAGACTTTCATGACACTAAACTAATGGCCTATAGGGGGCTTTTGAAGCATCGCCTATAGAAAATAAGGGGTACTGGTGTTTGTCACCAATTCACAAATTTACGGTTTGACATGTTGGGTATCTGCTGACTTGGTTCAACCTCGTATTTTATATTTTACTAAAAATTTGCATATTTTTTGCATTTTTTGCCCTAACATTTACTTTGGTTTGTTTTTTACTGAAACCTGATTTTACTGATTACCTTTGTGGTAATATTGTGTGACATAAAAAATTGGAACTACCACTATTTTATTCTCCACGGTGTCTGCTTTCAGAAAATATATAATGTTTGGGAGTTTTGTGTAAACTTCAGGCCTAATATGATTTTCTTAAACACGTGTGCAAAAAAGTGCAAAAATGGCTCTGGCAGCGAAAGGGTTAATAGGGAACAGGTCTTTTAACAGGTCTTTTAATAAGGTTTAAAGAGCAACAATAAAAATACACAATTGCTTTAATTAACGTGTTTGGGGTATGCCTTACACCTACACATAACGGGACACACCTGTACCACGTACTTCTGCAAAACTGACATTTAGAAACAAAAAGTAAAGGCGTTTTGCTGATAAATGACTTTTCTCGGTTGGCTTCATTTTATTTGTAAAGAATGGCATGGGGTTCCCCCCAGAATCCATACCAGACCCATATCCTTGATATGGAAAACATAACTTTATTAAAGTTCATAACATGCAAATGAGGTGAGACAACAAATGACCCTTCAGGTCTGTTCCATCTGGTGCCAAGTGGTAATGGGAAAAGCAATCTTCATGTCTCAACAAGGAAATCAAAGTTCACTGACTAACAGATCTTTAATATAACAAACCATGGGCATGGTTACAACCTCCTGAAGAATGCCTCCCCCTTCTCTGAAGGCAGCAATATCCAGGTATATTGATATTGGGAGGAGTCTCAGCACCCGCCCAATCCACATCTACTAAAAATGAGCCAGAAAGTTCTAGAGGGATCTTTTGCTGCTGCACAGTCTGCACAAATGGTATGTCTACTCTTGGCTCCAAACTGCCAGCTACATAGTCTTTTGTAGCTTCATGACTTGTAGCAGAAGAAAATTCCAAACAATAATGGTCTCTTTAAAGTGGCAAATATTTGGTTTTGAATGGAGTGAGAACTGTGAGAACCTGTCAGGCCCTAATAAGGGGAACAGAAGGCAAGTGGAAACAGTAGGGACCCCATTGATTGTGATAACTACCAGACATTGGACACAGCAGTAAGAACTTAGTATTTTCTTATGCTACCCCACTCTATTACAAAAAATATATAAGCAAGGTTGACTGTAGTGTAAAGCAACCTAAATAATTGTCTTAGGTTATGGGCTGAAGCGGGCCTCGTTTCAAACCTCTAACACTCTACAGAGATTTTCAAGGCTTGGATTCATACAAATGTATAAACCCCAATTTAAGATTACCTTAGGCAACATATATTGTTTAGATGGCTCTTTACTGGCTGATGCTTGTAAGAAGAATGCAGTACAGCAGGTGATAAGAACAGAGAACTATAATGTTTGAGGTCAGATTCCAATGTTCGCATTGCGAAAATTCACATGTTGCAATGCCATTAATTTTGGGCAGCACCCCAATGCACTCAGTGCACCAATGCACTCAAGTCAATGCACCTCTGTTGTGTACAGTGTGTTGTGATCGGAAAAAAAAAGGGTCATGTGCTTTTTTAAACATGTTAGAGTTTATTGGCAGCCCATTCATTTTGACTGGGCTACCTTGGCATAATGCACATTAACACACCTGAAGGCACAATACCAGTGTAATGAGGCTTTAATTGACTCCAATGCTGCATTTTGGTTCTAGTGCAGTATCCATCAGAACCCAAGTTTCCTTAAAAGTATATATATATTTAACTCAAATATATATTTACAAGGGGCGTTCAAGTCAAACCGGGACTTTTCATTTTACAGGTATAAAAAGGGATCCTAGCATAGCGATACTACACGCAGTAGTAAGTGGCAAGTATATTCTATTACTGAAAGGCAGCGCACATGTCGCTGGCCAGTTCAGACCCCGTTAATCAAGATGGCAGACAACAGTATTAGTATGTGCATGGAACAGCAGTTGTGATGGTTCCCAGCCCACAGCAGTCATTCCTGTGCACATTCAGTGCGTGGAACATTTGATCCTGGATAATCGACGCATAACCTGTTGTGGAATTGCACAAGAGAGTAATCTTTCTGTGGAAACAGTGAACACAATCATTCACAAGCATTTGCATTTTCAAAAAGTTATCGAGTTCTGGGTTTGAAGACAGCTATCCGCTTTTGACCGGCATAGAAGAGTTGAAGTCTGCATTGCACTTGCGGCCCAGTACTCACTCTGAGTGATTTCCACTTGTTTAAACCCCTAAAAGGGTTTCTCAGAGGTCGCCATTTCAGCTCTGATGACGAAGTGAAGCAAGCTGCCCTAGGATGCTTCAGGAGTACTGACAAATCTTTCTATGCTGAAGCTTTCCAGGGATTAAATAAACACTGGGATAAGTGTAGAAATGTAGCAGGGGAGTATGTAAAAAAATAAAAGCGGTTCCCACTCCTTAAAATTTTTATTTGATTATAAACTCAAAAGTCCCAGTCTGACTTAAACGCCCCCCCCATATGTATGCCTGGCTGAGTTTAATATATATATCTATACAGTCAGGTCCATAAATATTGGGACATCGACACAATTCTAACATTTATGGCTCTATACACCACCACAATGGATTTGAAATGAAACGAACAAGATGTGCTTTAACTGCAGACTGTCAGCTTTAATTTGAGGGTATTTACATCCAAATCAGGTGAACGGTGTAGGAATTTCAACAGTTTGCATATGTGCCTCCCACTTGTTAAGGGACCAAAAGTAATGGGACAGAATAATAATCATAAATCAAACTTTCACTTTTTAATACTTGGTTGCAAATCCTTTGCAGTCAATTACAGCCTGAAGTCTGGAACGCATAGACATCACCAGACGCTGGGTTTCATCCCTGGTTATGCTCTGCCAGGCCTCTACTGCAACTGTCTTCAGTTCCTGCTTGTTCTTGGGGCATTTTCCCTTCAGTTTTGTCTTCAGCAAGTGAAATGCATGCTCAATCGGATTCAGGTCAGGTGATTGACTAGGCCATTGCATAACATTCCACTTCTTTCCCTTAAAAAATTCTTTGGTTGCTTTTGCAGTATGCTTTGGGTCATTGTCCATCTGCACTGTGAAGCGGAGTCCAATGAGTTCTGAAGCATTTGGCTGAATATGAGCAGATAATATTGCCCGAAACACTTCAGAATTCATCCTGCTGCTTTTGTCAGCAGTCACATCATCAATAAATACAAGAGAACCAGTTCTATTGGCAGCCGTACATGCCCACACCATGACACTACCACCACCATGCTTCACTGATGAGGTGGTATGCTTAGGATCATGAGCAGTTCCTTTCCTTCTCCATACTCTTCTCTTCCCATCACTCTGGTACAAGTTGATCTTGGTCTCATCTGTCCATAGGATGTTGTTCCAGAACTGTGAAGGCTTTTTTAGATGTCGTTTGGAAACTCTAATCTGGCCTTCCTGTTTTTGAGGCTCACCAATGGTTTACATCTTGTGGTGAGCCCTCTGTATTCACTCTGGTGAAGTCTTCTCTTGATTGTTGACTTTGACACACATACACCTACCTCCTGGAGAGTGTTCTTGATCTGGCCAACTGTTGTGAAGGGTGTTTTCTTCACCAGGGAATGAATTCTTCGGTCATCCACCACAGTTGTTTTCCGTGGTCTTCCGGGTTTTTTGGTGTTGCTGAGCTCACCGGTGCGTTCCTTCTTTTTAAGAATGTTCCAAACAGTTGTTTTGGCCACGCCTAATGTTTTTGCTATCTCTCTGATGGGTTTGTATTGTTTTTTCAGCCTAATGTTGGCTTGCTTCACTGATAGTGACAGCTCTTTGGATCTCATCTTGAGAGTTGACAGCAACAGATTCCAAATGCAAATAGCACACTTGAAATGAACTCTGGACCTTTTATCTTCTCATTGTAATTGGGATAATGAGGGAATAAAACACACCTGGCCATGGAACAGCTGAGAAGCCAATTGTCCCATTACTTTTGGTCCCTTAACAAGTGGGAGGCACATATGCAAACTGTTGTAATTCCTACACCGTTCACCTTATTTGGATGTACATACCCTCAAATTAAAGCTGACAGCCTGCAGTTAAAGCCCATCTTGTTCGTTTCATTTCAAATCTATTGTGGTGGTGTATAGAGCCAAAAATGTTAGAATTGTGTCAATGTCCCAATATTTATGGACCTGACTGTATATATTAAACTCAGCCAGGCAGTGAGGAGGCAATACAGCACTTGCTCACTGCCTGACAAATGTCTTCTGAAGACCGATTCAAGTCCGAATTGCTCTTCAGAGAGCAATGCTAGTATTAACTAGCCCTATGGGTGCAATGGGTAAAGATATGAAAGTAACTTCCACCTAAGCAGCTGAATGATTCAAATTGAGAGTTCCACTTAAGCGAAGTATTGGTGATTTGATAATTTCAATAGCTTCACTGTGACATATATGAAAATCAGACTTTACTTTGACCTAACCAGCTGCATGTTTCTGTCTGATGAGTAACACCTCATTTTGAAACCAGCGACAGACAGCTAGCCTTACAGAAGGAGGTCATCAAGGGCATCCTTTATGTTTCTCTTGGTATAGATGTATTTTAAAATGTTTTATGTTCTCTATCAGAGAACTGATCTTGCTCATGGACCACTGATTGCAGAACAGTGCCTAGACTATTATTATCTTGTCCATTTTCCTATTTAAATTTTAAATGGTCAGCAGGTTCAGATTTGTTGTGTAGATGGCAGCAATTACAGAGTAAGGTAGGCATTTCAAGAAATTTACAGCCTGAGGATGACACACTGAATTTTATCTACATATTTGTCAGCTACTGATTAAAGCCTTTTTCCACCTTGATGACACCTTTGATATAGTAAGGCAGAGCAATGGAATAATCAGCTGTGCAGAAAGGACTAATCAATGCTTTCTACTAGATTTTTTAGAATATCTGTTAGTAACCTTACAAAAGGAGCAGTTTTATTGGCAAAGATGAGGAAAATGAAGACACACCACCTACACTGTCAGAGATGTCATTTCCATCAAGGGACAAGGCAGTGACATGCTTTGTACTCCTTCCTGAAAACTGGATGGATTAATTAAAGGAAATCTAAACCATTGATATACACTGCTTTTATTCCAGATATTGTAGTCTTTTGCACTAGCTAAAGCATAATGCAATTTAAGACATCTAAACTAGCCATTGAATGACACATGTTCTCTTTCCAGCTGTGCCCATTTATTTCCACCTTTAAAGTGAACATTGTTTTGCCAGTAAAAGGTTCATTTAACTGCCACACTCCTCAGTTTCACAATTGGTCTTCAAACGCTAAGATAAATACCAACTACTTCCAGTGAAAGCATACCCAGATCCACAGCACCACTCAAAGACGTTCTCCTGTCATGCTCGGCATCTGGGTGCCATCTCCTTTAGCATGTCTCTGCTCACCAGCAAAGGATTGCAAAGATAAAACGCTCACTCCAGCATTCACTCTTCTATCTACATTAACCCCCCTGGTCACATCAAGCCCGACTTTGAAATCGTGCAACTTGCAGTGAAGTTGCACGATTTCAAAGTCGGGTGAGATGATGAATTCAGGTGCGATTTGCAAGACATCTGACACAGATGACTATGCAAATCACACCAAAGGTAGTACATGTACTGCTTTCGAAATCGGTGCGGATCCCACCAAGTTGGAACGGCACCGATTTGATCACTCTAATTGCGGACAATAGGGTGCAACTTGGCATACGATTTGCAAGTCGAATGGAATGCAAATCGCATGCCAAGTTGAAACTGATGTGACCGAGGTGTTATAGAACAAATAGCAAAATGACAGCATTCACAAGCAAGCCAGGAGTAGTGAAATGCATTAAGGAAGTTTGGATTTGGGTGGAGATACTATGTATGCAGTCATTTTATTTATTGTTCAATTATTGTAGAAAGTACTGTAGAGCAGTGTTTCTCAACCTTTTTTCAGTCAAGACACCCTTCAAAATTATGGACTGTCCTGAGGCACCCTTTAAAATTATGGACAGTCCTGGGCCACCCCATTCTAAAATGGTGTGCCTCTAGACTGTCCATAATTTTAAAAGGGCACCCCATTCTAAAACTATCTAATAGTTTTATGTAACGCAGCAACAGCCACACATGTAGGACACCCAACATTAGAGGTGACTTATTCTTCCAGAGCAAATACACTTGTGCACGCTGGTACTGACTAGTATTCCGTTGTTTCTCTTCTCCCTCAGTTTTTCTCCATCACTGAGCTAATGTGACCCCAGCATTGATGGAGAAGGGCAGGGGAGGGTCAAACTAGGATGCTGTGCAGGCAGCTGATATTCTCCTAATCAACTGAAGGCAGCTAGAAGGATGTAAAGGTGCACAATGAATATCTGTGGCTTTGTGTAACTAAAAGGCAGGCTTGTTCCACCAGCTGGCTTGTATACAAGTTTTGGGCAATTTTTAGACATTTTGCCAAGGCACCTCTAAAGAAATTTCAAGGCACCCTGGTTGAGAAAGGCTGCTGTAAAGTGAATACTGGAGCACAGCTTTTATCTTTGCAACCCACTACTTCCAGTTAAAGACTCAATTCTCTTTCTTCCTCCAGACAGCACTAGTGCATGGTGATTAGCCGCAGCATTATCACATAAGGGTGGTGAAAGGGTTCATTCTTTCGACTCTTTCAACAGCTTGAGCTGTTGAGCTCTGTAAAAAGTTCAAAAAGTTCAACAGCTCAAGGAGAAACCGTAAAACATGTGAAAAGCCTAAAGCCACCTGTTGGCTGAAACTTTCAATCAGGGGCGGACTGACCATTTGGAAACTCGGGCACTGCCCGGGGTCAGTAGGGGGCCCCATGAGATGCCCCTGGTACCTTTTTCATAGGCTTTTTTGAGTTTGGGCAAGGACACAGGGGCCCCATGATCCACTATTGCCTGGGGGCCCCATGAGTTGTCAGTCCGCCCCTGCTTTTAATGATTATTTTATTATGCAATATTTCATTGTTTCCTGACTAAAAAAGAAACACATTTCGAATGTCCAGTGTTTCAGTATTGACTAAAATAAATAAAGCTGAACTAGATCCAGTTTTTTCTGCAGTTGTACAGGCTCTTCTCCTGTGCTGAAATTTCTTACTCTGATCAGTGCCAGGACAAGGTCATCTAGGACCCAGGGCGAAGATGTCAAATGGCGCCCCCCCCCCAAAAAAAATATATGAGCAAAAATCCTCTCCCCCACAAAAAAATTTGGGCACTAATCTGCACACTTATTCCCAAACATAAATTCTCTATGCGAGCCAAAATTGTTGCTAAACAAACAAATCCCCTCATTCAGTACAATCACAACCCCTCCCCTCCCCTCTCCAACCTAGCACATATCTTTTCCCCCACCACTCCCCCAGCCCAAATCCTCTCCCAATTCCCCACACCTAACACACATTCTCTACCCCTCAAATTTCCCATCTGAGCATACATCCTCTCCCCCCTCCAAAACCTCCCACCTAGCACAAATCCCCTAATCACACGTACTAGCACAAATCCTATCCTCCCAAATACCCCTCACCAACACAAATCCCCCTCCTAGTACAAAGTCCCTCCTCCCAACCCCCCTTCTAGCACAAATCCCCTGTAAATCACCCCTCCTAGCATATCTCCCCCCCCCCCCAAAAAAAAATGTTTTGCCTCCTGAAATATATTGTATGCCCAAATTTCCTCCTCCCAGTAAAATATCCTTTCCCCCTGAATCCTTTCTCCTAGCACGTATCCCCTAAACACCCCTCCTAGCACTAATCCTCTTCACCTTCCCCCTCCTAGCACAAATACTCTCCTCCCCAGCACAAATGTTTGTTATTCTGAAGCTGCTGTCACTATTCCTGCCAGCTTGTAGGTAGAAACAATCCACGCAGCTCCCTCCCACCTCACATAATACCACCGCACCCAGGGCAACCGCCCCTCCTGCCCACCCCTTGTCCTGGCCCTGACTATGATTTCACTACACACTGAAAGCTTCTCACAGTGTGTATTCAAAGCTTCAGCAAGTCAGATAGAGACCACCTCATTTCCTGGCTCACGGATGATCAGCATCACCTAGCCCAGTGGTTTTTAACCTTTTCTGAATCACTGACCCCTTTAAGAATTGGTAAAATCTTAGATGCTCTTCCCAGAAATTGTAAATTAATATATGTACTTTATTTTATTGAAATGTGATTGCCTCATACATATATGACATAAACAAAGAATGGATAAAGGAAAAATTCTAACAAAACACTCACTCCTTTTCATGCAAACAGTAATGGTCACTCATTACAAAAATGAAATACAAACATCTTGTGCAAATTAAACAAAACAATTTTGAATTCTACTTAAATCTTCTACTACCACTACTGCTACTACTACTACTGGAAAATGAAAATTAGCACTTAATATTATGGAGGGGCACAGGATGGCAGTTGTGCAGGGAAGTGCAAGTTATAATAATAAACATGAGCCAACAACAAGTCAAGCAATGCTTATCGGTTGGTACTATAAGCAGTGGCAAGATACATTTTGTTTGAAACCATTAATTGGGACAAGGGGAGGGTGGTATAATTAATGTAAATAATATTTTTTTAGCTGACCCTCATGGACCCCCTGAAACCCATCTATGGACCATTTAGGGTTCCTTGAACCCCAGGTTAAGAACCTCTAAATTCTAGTGCTTTCCTCCTCAGCTTTACTGTACCCGGGCTGCCTCTTGCATTCATTAGATTTCATTTATTTCAATCATGGAAGCTCACCAGCAAATACAGCCTGCCTAGGAATGCTCACTCCTCCAGACTGATATCTACTCATCAAAGCCTTTTGATTTTTGCATAACTCCTCCCAAAAGCCATCCCATTGCTAGCACTGCACCATAGCTTGCACAGAGGGCCCTTGAGAAGAGTACCAAGGAAGAGGGCTTTGATGTTTATAATGTAACAAAAGGGAAAGTGTTTATTTTATAAATGTATTAGTATGTTGGGTTGGGAAGAGAACCGAGGGGAGGAACAGTTTCAACTTTAAAGAAAGAAAATATATACAATATAATTATACGGTACTTGTAATTTGATAGGGTTCTATCTTGAAACATATTAGGTCCCCAAAGCAATGGCAGCCTGATAGCTGAATGCCACAGAAATTTGGGTCTGCAGAGCAAAATAAAGGTTCTTTACCTAGTTATACCTTAGTTGAATCCACTCCTGAAAGGGAACCAAGAAGCCGAGCTTTTGGCCTAGCAAAAGATAATACAGGTAGATAGTACAGCAATAGTACACACGCTTCAGTTAGCAAGGAGACATTCTGTATGTTATGCATTTTACTAGTAGTCTAATGCTAGCCAGCTGAAGAGAACTCCTTTAATTATATAACTGTTTAATGAGTAGTAGAACATCCCTTCATATCTGCACAGACTGCAGGTGTTAAGATGCTTTACTTGCCTTTTTTTCTTTTAAAAACCCCATACTTTTTCACTCTTCCTCTGAGCCATCCACTCCTCCAGTGTGACCCTATGCTCCAGTACTTCCCTGTCTTACATTTCTAATCCTTTAATGTATGTGAACATCTCACGTACAAGCTTCGCTCTCTTTCTTCCCTGTTTGTTCCTCTAATCCTTCAATCACCTTGTACGAAGGCTGAAATTACCTGAAGGAAGGTTACCTTGGCTAGCATGTAGATTTGCATGTGTTCACTTTTTAAAGCTTTTCTCTTTTTCTTAAAATATTAAAGTGCAAGAATATTATCTTTAACATCCTTCATCATAGAGATCGATGATGTCAATGAAAATCCCTGTCCAGATGTAATAATTTATTAAATGGCAGTCTATTAGAAATGTTATTCAGGCTGGATATTGCAACTCGTTACTCTTGGGCAAAGAATATGAGGCATACACAGAGCCCAGACTGGGATTAAATGAGAGTAAAAAAGAACTTTGAATTGCAAATTCAATTATTGCATGGAGATTGTACTGATGGGAGCTGAGTTTGATGGATGTATGGTGTAAAGTCCACAAAAGGGCTTATTTGATTAATAGAAGTGATGTGCTGTAAAATAATTGAAACACAAATATGGTTTAGGACAGTTAAAGGTAAACTCCATTAGGTGCAATGGATAACAGAGGGCCAAAAGAATGGATCAATAGGACAAAGTCGCAATTTCATCATTATTATTAAAGGGCTAAATGCAGATCTTGGGAGAAGAGAAACTAGTAGTATGTCTGCATTTGTCCCAGAGGGCCATTTTCACAGTATTACAGAAGTATCATAGAGCATTTGACATGAGCTTGAGGTAGCAAGTTGTGTTCCAAAGCTTGCTTGTCTTCAAAGGTTACTGTAGCAGGGACAGGTTGTGTGGTGCAGGCAACAGCCTACAAGATGTGGTATCATCTCCTGGAGACAGAGTTCATTCAAGATCCCTCAAAGGAGGGAAAACTAGAATAGCAAGACAACTAAGACCAATATGCCCACTTTCTCTCTTGTGGGAAAACTGTACTGGTGCTCTGGTAGAGTACAGCACTTTGATGTTCACCTATGACCAGTCTATGTATTAAAAATAGGGATGCACCAAAATTTCGGTGGCTGAAACGTTTCGCCAGAGGCTGAAATGAAAAAAAGCACTGATACAGGTGCCAAAAAAACCCGTCGCTCGCCGCCACGTGTCCGCCGACCACTGCCGCCACCGGCCGCCGCTTGGTAGTTCAGCCTTACCTGAGAAACCATCGATCCCGGTGCTGGGCATAGAGATGAGTCAAAGAAAGATGGCCGCCACACATCTCTATGCCCTTGGAGGACCGGAGCGATGTCACTTCCCCTTCCGGACATTTTTTTTTTAATTAAAGCACTAGATCAATGCTTTTTTTTAATCTAATGCTTTACATTTAATGACCCCATATATCTCCATAAAGAGGACCTGTCACTAATTATTTCTATCACAAGGAATGTATGCATTCAAAATTGTATGTTAGTGCAAATAAAAAAAGTATCATGTCAGCACTCGATTGTTTTTGTGATAAGAATAAAAGTGATAAAATTTTTTTTTAAAGGAACAGTGCAAAAAAACCCCCAAAAAACATTAAATAAATAAAAAAAAAGTTTAAAGTGCCCCTGTCCCCCCGTGCTCACACGTAGTGGTGAACGCATACGTAGGCCATGCCCACATATTTAAATGGTGTTCAGACCACACATGTGAGGTATCACCACAAATGTCGGAGCAAGAACAATAATTCTCGCACTAGACCCCCACTGTAACTTTGCACTGCTAACCTGTAGAAATTTTAAAGCATCGCCCATGGAGATTTTTAAGTACCACAGTTTCACACCATTCCATGAGCGTGCACAATTTTAAAGCGTGACATGTTGGGTATCTATTTACTCGCCGTAACATCCTCTTTCATATTTTACAAAAAAGTGGGGTATATATTGTTTGTTTTTTTTTACTTTGTTTTGAAAAAATATATATTCATTTTTAAAAACTGCGCATTTCAGTTTTGGTTTTGGGCCAAGTGCATTTTGAATTTTCGGTTTCGGTACCAGAATTTTCATTTTGGTACACCAATAATTGCATAGTTAAAACAAACTCTCATTCACCTCTGTAGCCATTGCCTGTAAGAAAATCTATGGTAGCCCATGCTACTGCCATGGGGCCTGATTTAGGATTGGGCCCTGTTAGGAAAAGGCTGTTATGGAACACAAAATTGTTAAGTTTCCAGTGTAGAAGGGCTGAAGGATCTAGCCATAGATCCCCCTCTGTGCATTAAGGAGCATTTGTTTGCTTAACTCTGCAATGTAGGTTTATTGCCCTCTAGGATTTTCCTACAGACTGAAATTAACCCTGTACGCCTAATGTAGTAAAAACTCCCAGTGTCTCCTCAACCAAAACATTATAGGAAAGCTGATATTGTTAACTTTATCCCTATTATTATTATTATTATTATTGCTACTACAACTATAACTTTCATCCGCAGCACTGGTGTCTAATAGTGTACTGAGAGTTCATTTTTTGCCTTTCCTTGATTAAGGCATACATTATGTTAAGATCAATGACAAGTATTGTCAAACTTGGCAATGCAAGGTGCTACAAAATTTTGCAATGGGACCATATTAATTGTAGTTAAAGGAGAATTATAGCCAAAGCTCTTCCCCTAGGGATCACGGGAGTGCAGTCCACTGTCAGCTGACGTCACAGAGCCAGTCAGGGTTCTAAAAAGATCCCGACCATATGGTTGGGCTCCACCTAGAGGCCTGGACCGACATCTGGCTCCGTCTCTCAGCGATCCACTGGGAGCCTGAGCCAGCTGCTTTCTTCTCCCCCTCCATAGTCCATCACTTCAGTGAGTGTTGGAGGAGCGGAGTAGAGAGCTGGTGACTGACTGTCACCAGCTCCTTGCTCATGGAACACTGAGAACTGATCGATCAGCAGTCTTTGATCAGTCAGTTCAGTCAGTCAGTGGGAGATAGATGCAGCATCAGATTGATGCTGCATCCACCTAGGTGAGTGTAATTTTTTTGTTGTTGTTAACACATACTCCTCTTTCCTGTCTTTCCCTGTCTTAAGCTAAAGGTATTTTGGAGAAATTGATTTTTGGACTTCACAGGGGAAATCTAGTGGAAAGCAGAATTCTGCAGCCCTGTCAGTGCTCTTAGGCCCTGTGCACACTTGAGCATTTGGCAGCTTGTAGTTCAAAGCTCACAAACGCTCAGCAAGCAAATACTTATTGTTTTCAATAGCCCTTGCTCATATCTGAGCAACCTGTCACTTGTATCAAAACGCCTGTCTCTCAAAAAGGTACATGAGCTACTTTACAGGCAGAATTGAGCGTTTTTCTCCCCATAGACTTCAATTAAAACACCTAAAAAGCACAACAAAAGCTTTATTCAGACTATTTTTTGAGCATTTTGTTGTGCATTTTCTGCTCAAACAGAAGCTTTCACCCCTTTTTTTTAGCAGCACTCAACACCTTTTAGTTGAAAAACACCTGGAAAAAGCCTGACAAAAGCTGCAAAAATGTGCAATCCTGCTCCAAAACAAGTTCCGAAATGCTTGAAAAAAAAACACTTGAAAAAATGCTTGAAAATGTGATGTTTCTGTAAGTACAGTACACAGCAGGTGTGTCTATTAGTGAAAGAAAACATTTTGAAGTCTTTGTTGTGATCTTTGAGGAGGTTTGAGAATTAATTATTTCACAACACATGCAATTAGTAAGGTCAGTGGGGGGGTTGTTTACTGCTTAAGAATATGTGAATATTTTTATGCCCATGTATACCATAGCTGATCTAACCCTCTGAAAATTCTATTTGCCTGCTTGTCTTTCTAATCTAGTAGCTTCAATACTTTGAGAGTCGCAAGTGTGATGCTTCATATTCTATTTCAATTACTTAAGAAAAGTTGAAACCAGAGGTAACAAAAATTATTTTTCAGTAGATGGTTAGAAATGCTTGCCTATGTATTCTTTTGAGTACATATTTACTTGCAGACTGTCTAGGGGTGTTATGGTCTGAGCTTGCCTCATTTAATTTATCTTCCTCTTGCCTGCAGTGCCAGCAGAAGCTGTCACCTCCTCTGGAGCATTGTGTATTAATTGGCAGAAACCTGAAAACAGTTCAGTGTGAGTTGAGCCAAAACCCCAATAACATTATTGGATATTGTGCAAGCTTGCTGGTCATTTTTATTATTTTTCTACTTTAAAGTTCAGTAAGTGCAGAACAAAACTTTGACAAGTGCCTAATGAATTATGGAAAATAACTTCTGTTTGGTGGAGAGTGGAATTTATGTGAACAACTCACATTTCCCCTCCAGCTTTGCTGTAACAGAGCTTTGGGGGGACGTATGTCAGTACACAGTGTGAGCAGGTGTAGGCAAACAGAAGGCATCTGCTTTGATTGCTGAAATGACTTTACTTGGCAATCATGAGCTCTATAAAGAGGGGAGTTGCTGCTGTAATAGATAAATCACTCTAATTAACATAGTTGTAATTATATTTTTTTCATGGAACCGGCATGGTTATTAGTCACTTAAAGTATGCTATTTGTAGGAGGTATTATTGTGACACTACAATGGATGTTTAATAATGAAATGATTACAATATACCCTAGAGAGTAAACTGGAAATTGAAACAATATTGTATGTTTCTATATATAATACTTCTACTGTTATTGCAGCCCACGCTTATTTAAAACCAATCTATAATCCAGTGTAATTTAAAGTGTATCTAAAGCCAAAACTTTTTTTACAATAAAGTGGGATGTGGTTAAAATATTCTACATGCTTGTCTATCAGTTATTGTAATTGAATTAAAGTGATTGTAAAGGATCTTTTTTTTAAAAAAAAAATAACAAACATGTTATACTTACCTGCGAGAGCAGCCCCGATCTTCCTCTTCTGGGGTCCCCCGCCGGCACTCTGGGCTCCTCCTTTTCTCCGTGTGCTACCATAGGAAGCCGTTTCCTATGGTGGCACATGTGGCGGCTTGATCCCACCCCCAGTGTGGCTTGGCTCAGCCCCACCCCCAGCGAGAGCAGCCCCGATCTTCCTCTTCTGGGGTCCCCCGCCGGCACTCTGGGCTCCTCCTTTTCTCCGTGTGCTACCATAGGAAGCCGTTTCCTATGGTGGCACATGTGGCGGCTTGATCCCACCCCCAGTGTGGCTTGGCTCAGCCCCACCCCCAGCTCCCTCACTGCATTTGATTGACAATAGCATGAGCCAATGGCACTGAGCCCAGTTAGGAGGGAGAGAGAGAGCAGCACTGCTGCACATAAAAGGATTTTTACTTTAAGGCTAGGTTCACACCTATGCAGGTTGCATTTGACCTGTTTCTGCATTGCATTTTGCATTTTTTCACCTGTGTTTTTGATGCATTTTTGCTGCGTTTTGTGTGTGTGTGTGGGGGGGGGGGGGTTCATTTTTTAAATTTTTCTTGGTGCTAGGCAGATTTAAAATGCAAGTCTATAGTCTATAGAACCAAAATTGCATCTTTTTGTGCTAAAAAAATCCCTGACACTTTCCCTTTCCAAAAAATGGGTGAAACCGCAGAGATGTGAACATGTCCCATAGGAAATCATGTTAAATGGACTGTATTGCATTTCTGCAAACGCTGTGGAAGAGGCTTAGGTGTGAACCTAGGGTAATGCAGAGAATACAATAAGGTAAAAACTTTTAGCCTTTACAGACATGATAACTATACAGATTTGCATATTAATCACTAGAGAGAATTCTGTATTCTCACTGCTTAAAAAATGGTGAAGTATAGCATATCATGCACACAGGAAGTTTGTGGCTAGCTGACCTATAGGCGTTGATTTACTAAAGGCAAATAGACTTCACTAAGCACTTTGCAAGGAAATTTGCTCCAGAGTTTAGTAAATGAGGTGAAGCTCTGCTAAATTCCATCATCCAATCACATGCAAGCAAAAATTATGTTTTTTTTTATTTTTCTTGCACTCGATTGGGTATTCTTTCCAAAATGAAGTTTCGTCTAATTTACTAAGTGCTGGAGCTAATGCCCTTGCAGAGTGCAACTGCACGTTTATTTGTCTTTAGTAAATCAACCTAGATCTGTATTGTAAGAAGGGGCAGAAAAGCTGTGCCAATGTTAAGCACAACTAAGCAAGAAGCAAACCCTGCATATGTAATGAGAAAATGTGACTGCCTGAATTTATCACCTTTACGTAAGCAAGAGGTTATTAAAATGTTATGGTGCATCTGAAACTAATACTTTCTATTTTTTTTTAGCTTTGCATAGGGAATGTTTAAAGCTATTCTAAAGGTTCATTTTTTGGGGGAAAAATAACAAACATGTCTATACTTACCTGCTGTATGCAGTGGTTTTGTGTAGAGCAGTCTGGATCCTCCTCTACTCGGGTCCCCCGTAGGCTCTCCTTGCCCTTCCCTCCTGTTGGGTGCCCCCACAGCAAGCAGCCACTGCTCCTTGTGTCCTTTCACATATGGAGCTGCAGCTTGCCCCCTCTCTCTCCTCATTTGCTGACTGGCCGTGATTGACAGCATTGGGAGCCAATGGCTCCAGCTTGCTGTCTCAGCCAATGAGGAGGCTGTCATTCACATCACTGGATCATGATGAAGCTCAGGTAAGTATTGAGAGGGCTGGGGGCACTGCTGCACACAGAAGATTTTTTACCTTTATGCATAGAATTCATGAAGTTAAAAAACCTTCAGCCTTTACGACCACTTTAACCGCTTAGCGTCTGCCCTATAGCAGAAGTACTGCTACAGGGCAGCACAAGTGTGCAAAATCACATATATATATGTGATTTTGCATTTCCGGGTAGGGATTGCGCCCTACCAGCACCGCCATTTGCGGCCTCGGCTCTCAATCACCGGGTCCTGGCCGGTGATTACTCGCCAGCCCCTGGTGATTGCCGAGCATCTTTTTAAGGGGGGGGGGGAACCTGTATGTAAACAAAACAGTTCTCTCCCCTGCCAGCTCCTGCACACTGTTTTGCATGGCTGTGCATAGCATAGCCATGCCAAGCAGTGTGCTTACAATGAAGCACAAACACAGCACACATAGTAAAACAGCACACAGTTAACCCTTTGATCTCCCCACATGTTAACCCCTTCCTGCCCAGTACCATTAGTACAGCGGCAGTGCTTTTTATTAGCACTGATCACTGTATTGGTGTCACTGGGGATGTCACTGATCACCACCTTTACTAGTAAAAATGTAAAAAAATCCAGTATATATACCACCATTTGAAAACGCTATACCTTTCATGTAAACTAATTAATTTACACATATTGTAATTTTTTTTTTTAGCAAAGACATGTAGTAGAATACATTTTGGCCTAAATTTATGATGAAATTATTTTTTTTTTTTTTACTGGACATGTTTAATAGCAAAAAGTCAAAAATATAGTTTTTTTCTCAAAATTGTCAGACCTTTTATTTAATAGCGCAAAAAATAAAAAATGCACAGTTGATAAAATACCACCAAAATCAAGCTCTATTTGTGGGGAAAAAAGGACGTAAGTTTCATTTGGATGCAGCGTTGCATGACAGCGCAATTGTCAGTTAAAATAATACAACGCCGTAACACAAAAAATGGCCTGGTCAGGAAGGGAGGTAAATCCTCTGGAGGGCAAGTGGTTAAAGAACTTGTCATTTTTTTTTATTTTATTTTTAGCTGTGTCCCATTATGGAGTTTTCACTTTACTGTTCTGAAGGCAGAAAAATCAGTGAATACAAGGCTTCCTCTAATTGGTGAAAATCGTGTTGTCATCCACCCATCACTTCACTTCAGCCAATCAGAGGAAACCTTCATTCATTCATAAAAAAAGCTTCCTGTGATTGAATGAGCAGAACTCAGTTGACTCCATTTTTGTTCTGGGAATGGGAAGAGAAGCCTCAATACCGCTTCCAGAACAGAGCTCTGTATACTGTTTGTACCTGATGCTATACATAGTGTATACAGTGCTGACAGCCGCTGCATCGGTTAGCTCACCTTTCTTCCTAATGAGAAAATAATAGAATGGGGATCACAGTGAGGCATAATGAGCACTTCCAATGTTGGTTACATTTTTTTTTTTTATAAGTTCCTTCATGCAAACTCGCAACACCTGTCTTGCTTAGTTAATCCTTGCCTGAATACTTGAGCATTTTCCAAATGTGTTACAGCTAGATGCCAGCTTCCATTTCTAATCATCTTTCTATTTCCTTGCTGTCAGTTTACGAAACCATGGAGTGGTTTGCCGATAAGGTTAATATGAATTTCCTTATTTATTTTCCTCTATAAAAATATTTGTTCAGGAAACAATATCTACCCCAGGAAATCTATCCTGTGTTATATGTAAATGACAATTACTTCTGTGCACATGTACAAAGCTGGAAGCATGTTAGCATTGGGCGTGAGAGTGCTACTCCAGGCATTGAAATGGAACCCCAGCCAAAATTAGTAGAGTGGAGAAGGCTTAGAAACTGCCAGGTTTTCATTGTTGTAAACAAAACAATGACAAATCAGAGGAGTGGATACTTGTAGAATCAAAGAACTGCTAAAGTAAATAATGTCAAGGCATAGAATGGGACAGTTGCAAATGGGAGAGCTTTGAGAGCCTTCAAATGAGCATTTGTGTTTAGCATTATTTATGGCCAAGTGAGAAAATAAGTGAGATTTATAACATTTATCATCTGTGCCACTGTTGTGAGGAAGGGTGAGCTATGCTGCTGTGAAAGCAATATGAAGTTCAGTTCTTCTGCTGTGAATTTCAAAGATGATTTCCTCCACACTGTCTGCAGCTACAGAGATCAGTGATAAAGGCTTATTGTAAAGCTCATTTACTCCTTGTTAAGTATGTGTAAAGACATGAATGTCCATATCGTGGTCACAGGTTCACCTTAAGTCTCGGTTCACATAACTGCTACCTACAAGTCACACGACTTGCAGTGCAACTTTGCCAGGTGACTGCAGTACTATTTTGAAGTGACTCTGAAGCAACTCTGAAGCAACTTTGAAGCAATGTTCGGAAATGCCTGGGTAGTCTTCCTGTAATGTCAGATCCAAATCACATCAATATAGATGAGGATCCGACTTGGAGGCGACTTCTATTAAAGTATATGGACACAAGTTGGATAGAAGTCGCCTTGAAGTAGTACAGGAACATTTTCTAAAGTCGAAGCGACTTCAGTAGTGCTAATTCAGACAGCTCTCTTTGACTAACATGGGATTTCACATGTCATGCGACTTGGGGTCTCACAAGTCGGATCCCAAGTCACGGCAGTGTGAACCGAGCCTAAAGGACAATTAAAACTGATTTTTTTTGAGTGATTACTTTCAAACTGAATCACATTCTTATTTCAAGTATATGATTCAACTGGGAAAAACGTTTGGAGTCGGAAAATTTTTCGTTATCAACTATGGTGTTAAGCAGCCCATAGATTACTCAGTTCTCTTTCCTTAAACTATGGTGGTACAATCAGCCTGCCCATACATGAATTGAATCAACAACTGGTTTCTGCTGAACCAAATTTCTATCCATGTGTGGACGGCTTTGCAAGAACACAGTCAATACTGACGTTTAGCACTGCTTCCATTTTATAACTTTCTATTAGCTGGTGTGGGAAGGGATGATGATCCCATTTAGGCTGGATTCAGACATGTGCTTATTACTGCAAGTTATCACAATGTATGGTAAAGCGCAAAGTACAATGAATTTTGTGAATTTACTTGATGTTACAATTCAGTGGTATTGCTTGCTTATAGTTTTATAGAATGAGGGGGGTTATAGAGGACGACAATAAGGCAACTTCATTTGCCATTGTAGTCAAATACATTGCTGCCCACTGATGGTTAAACTGGTATTGGTATGGTAGTTGTAAAGCTGATCTCTAGGAAACAAGAAAACCTGCTCCACATATGCTGACATTTACCCTTAGCAGGTCTGTGATGTCATTGCTCCCATTAACAAAATGCAGCTCTGGACCATCAGTCAGAGGAAGTATAATGGAGGTGCACACACTACATCCACTCTATATGCGGCACCATAATGAGAAATTATAATTACCATTATTCAATGGGAATTGTAGTTGTAAATGGGGTGAATATGGGCGGGATCTCTGGGATCTGTCACTCAAACAATGCATTGTAAGTAGGTGGTTTCAATATAGAGTCTGAGACACCCAAGTATGGCCACTACAGTGAGCAGCAACATAATTACACCACTGAATAATAGACTACATGAGGGATGTTACAAACTGGTGGTGTAACAGATATATTGGCTTCCAGCCTTACTATTGATTGATTATCACAGGTATTTAATTAGTGCAGACAATATATGCAGTGTTTTACATATATATTTTACATTTACATCAGTCTCTGCCTCAAGGAGCTTTCAATCTAAGTGTTCACACCATTCAATCTAATGTGAGTCCCTAGCATTCACTCATATATCATACTAGGGCCAATCTAGACAGGAGCCAATTAACCTACCAGCATGTCTTTGGAGTGTGGGAGGAAGCTCACACAGGCACAGGGAGATTGTACAAATTCCCTGCAGGTAGTGTCCTGGTTGAGATTCAAGCCAATGACCTTAGTGCTGCCAGGCAGAAATGTTAACCACTAAGCCACTGAGCTACCCATAAAATGGAAATAATGAAGACAGAGTGACTTTGATGAACTGTGAAAAAAAATGAAGAAGACATTTATTTAGGGTAAGAAAGAACCTTTCATAAAATTACATAAAAGTTCTGCCTGGAGTTCGGCATTAAACAGAGTATATTATATGCTGCAAGCATACGCCGCTGAGTAATTTGGGATCTGCAGATAAGAAAACACTATTTGCACTTCACCGCCTGCTTCAAAATAACATCTGTGGTTGTTTCTCTGGATCCAAGCGGGAATATTTTTCACTATTCTTTATTTTTCTTCCTTCAGAGTTTGGGACGTTGTACACAGTACTTGCTGCCATTTCCTTTATTCTAAAATCTGAAGAAATATCACTGGCAAGGGTATTATTGAAACCGAAAAAAATCATAAAACTTATTTTCCTCTATAATATATGGCCATCATGTGTGATGCTACTGCTAATCAGTCCAGATCTCTCTCTCTAGTTACAGTCATAAAGTATAAGTAACGACCAAAGGAAAAAGTTAACAGTGTTTAATGGATATTAGATTACTCCCTTAAGTTTGCAAATTGACAGTGAATTATGGGCTGATAAATGGGTGACTGGGGTAGTCTTCGAATAGAACGGGACCAAAGAACCTATCACTGTTTCACACCCAAAACAAACTGGAAGAATTGTGTTTCCCATATGAATTGAGAATACCATACATGGACCAGAATGACCTGGTATCAAGTATGTGTAACCAGGCATAGGGTAGTATGGGGAGGCCACTCCACTGGACTAGTGAATGGAGAATGAGTATAGAAACCCACTCCATCATAACATTCTACTCTATTATGTGTCCAGGTGCCATTCCAAAATTATGCAAGTCAAAGGAAAACCATTTATTTGCACACAGTTTGTCCGCCATTGCTCCATTCAAAGTTAAACTAAGGCTTTATGTACAATTGTCTTTGACATTTCCAAAGAAGAAGCTTAGCTTTCTCCCCGGTGTTTTATTTTTGTATTGAACTGATATTAATTTGTGAAAAAATCATAGAATATGCTATAAAAGTGTGTGTCCTTTGCACACAAATAAAAATATTGATACAGTGTAATAAAATGTTTTATCCGCAATCATGCCCCAGTCATAACTCATTTTAAATCTGCCTTTTCAAATGCTAAAAGAGAAAAGATAATTTGGTGCCTTCTAAATATATCTTGCTCCGCTCTTGTGGAGCTCAACAGTGAATTGAAATGACTCGGAGCAGTAATTATTAATATTTGGAGTAATAAAACATGTCATTTTACAGCATGGAGATCTGAGCTTAATTTGTAGATGTGTCTGATGGAATGTCAGAGCAATTAAGAGATATACATATACTGGTTAACAATAGCCTGAAATGTTCTCTAATGTTCACTAATCCCTGGGCTGGGCAGGATTAACCCTTACAGGAGGAAACAAAATTGGTCTTGTTCCTTGAAAGTCACAGTGGTAACCAGAGGCCAGGTAACCCCCTATAAATATATAGAATGATCAGGAGCAAAACAAAACTGCTATTAACTCTTATTTAAAAATACGAAGTAGGGACCCATGACAACTCATTAAAATATATGTAAACCCAAAAGATTGTGAGTGTCCTATGGGATAAACAAACCATCTTTGAAAAGGTGTGGAATGCCTGGCTCTCTTATCTACAGGTTCGGGACATCTAGGGTTGCCTCTGAGAGCTGTTGGGGTTGGATCCCAGGATGGATGTACCTTTACTCTTTTCTCTTTTCCTTCTTTCTTGACTTTTCTTTCATTTCCAATTCTATCAAACTCTTCCTACTTTCAGTGTAAGTTGGATTCCATTCACACAATGGCTTAACACAAATGATACTTTTATGCCATGAGGATGGGGTATTCCCATGACCTTATGAATATTATTGAGTCAGATAGTTGTATCTATGTAGGGCTGTTGTGGCTGATCTTGACTCATTTAATGGAACTTAGAATTATAATTATGGATTAACCTGCTTTGATACCTATGCTTACCCTTTGGCTAATGCTCTGGGATCGTCCTGCCAATGTTATCAGCAACTGTAACTGCTGTTTATATCTTCTGTATGGAATATACTGTAATACATATCCCCATACTGGTATGTATCACTTGCTTTTCAATGGTAAACCAAATACAAAATGATTGAAATGAAAATATATGTAAAAAAGAGAACATACAGGAGGGCGCAAGTGCCCCTAGTGTATTACCAAAGATTTATTGTTCACAAAATATAGATACCAAATGGATACTCACAGAAGTGGAAAGTTAAATCACATTAAAAACCACAAGTTGCCACAGCAAGGGGAGTCGAGCGTGCCCATGCAACCCAGCTGGACTGGCAAGCAGGTGCGTTTTGGAGGCGTACCTCCTTCCTCAGAGCTATGCTAACCAACATGTGTTAGAGCCAGGTCTATATATAGATATATAGATACTGTATATATATATGGAGCTGAAAAAGTCAGTCACAGGGAATAATGGCCAGACCATCTCCATCCAGCAGTTTGTCAACTGTGGGTCCCAGTTTGTGGTATACTGTCTTATCTGTCCCTTTGGTCACGTTGGTCGGACGATACACACTTTGCACATCCATTTTGGTGAACACAAGAGGAATATACTAAAGGGCTTTGATAAACATTTGGTCCCATACCATTTCTTTGAAAAAAACAATAAGGACCCTTCAGGGCTGAAATCTTTGGGTTGGAAAGTATCAATGAAGATGCAGACCTTGAGAGATGCTTCACATTTCCATTATAGCTATACAGCTTTAGAGATATATTTAGTCATTTTTTAATTTTGAACATGCATACATGGTCCTAGACTATTGCATAGTTTGCATGGACATGCGTGATTCCCCTTGCTGTGGCATCTTGTGTTTTTTTGCAATTTTACTTTCCACTTCTGTAAGTATCCATTTAGTATCTATGTTTTGTCAACAATAAATCGCTGGTAATGCACTAGGTTTTTGCACCCTCCTGGTTCTTCTTATTGTAGTTTTCACAAGACTTCCCCGGTTTAGGAGGGCAGCATCTACTACATTCCTGGCAAAGTTCATGATCCATTGTATATCATACATCATTTGTGGTCATCTTCCTCTTCGG